>NW_027187266.1:1429329-1449456 GCF_028583685.1 Petaurus breviceps papuanus
AGAGAGAGAGAGAGAGAGAGAGAGAGAGAGAGAGAGAGAGAGAGAGAGAGAGAGAGAGAGAGAGAGAGAGAGAGAACACATGCTCACCTCTGGGAACAGCCACTGTTACAGGGCACAATATGGATTACAAGCCTGTAAAGAAGACTGAGAAGTGCTTAGAGAATAGTCAGAAGGAAAACCAGGAGAGAATAATGTTACCAAAATGTAGAGAATTGAGTATCTAGGAGGAGAGTGTGGTCATTGGGCAATGGATTCATAAGACAGATAAAGAAGAATGAGGTCTGAGAAAAAACCAACAGCTTTAGTGATTGTTAACTCTGGATGGAGAGAGCCATTTCAATTGAGTGATAAGGATAGGAGCCAAACTGCAAGGGATTGAGGAAGGAAAGGAGAGACAGTGAGTGTAGATAGCTTTTTTCTTCCCCTCTAAGAATTTAGCTGAGAAATTGAGGAGGGATATAGGATATGTGTGTGTGTGTGTGTGTGTGTGTGTGTGTGTGTATCCCTAGCAGGAGCTATTAAAAGCTTTTTTTTGCATTCAGAGGAGGTTTGGTTATGTTTAAAGGTAGTGAGGAAAGAACTACTAGTTAGTGAGAGGTTGAATATTATGAAGAGAAGGTATGATGAGGTTGTGCTGTACTGGAAAAGACAGTAGGGTATGGGATCAAGGGCACATTAAGAGGGGTTGGCCTTGATAATGAGAAGGGTTACTTTATAGTACAAAACTAGGGAAAGCAGGAGAAAGTGGAGGATGATGCAAACATTTTGAGGTGCAGAGCAGGGAAGAGGGAACTCTTGTTGAGTGACTTTCATTTTCTTAGTTAAATAAGAGGTAAAATCCTTAGCTTAATGAGGGATGAGGTTGAGATATTGGAGGTTTGAGAAAGGTTCTGATAATGAAATTTCAGACACCAACCAGGGGAATTAGACAATTTTTTGTTCCTATTTGGTGGGTATAAAGGGATGATAAGAAATCCTCGTGCCTTTAAAAATCACACCATCTAGATAATTGCATAGTCAGCATATGAGTAATGCTGTCTTTTTGTATATTTAAGTTACTTGTGCTGTTGGGTTATCATTCTTGAGGGCAAAGACTTTATTTTTTAAAAATTGTATCTTTAATATATACACTTAATATATGTTATAAGTTTAATAAATGTTTATTGAATTCAATTCAGTTCATTTCTAACCTTGACATTCCCTTTACAGCCATATGCTGGCTTTGCTTACAGTAGAAAGGGTACTAAATACTTCTGTTTGAGGCTGGATTATCTATGCTTGCAATTTCCCTTGTACCTGGTTTATTTCCTGTTTCTGCTTTCCTGGCTGTTTTCTTGGCTCTGACCCACTGCTCTGTCTTAGTCTCCAGCTTCTATGTGGCTCCAGAAGGCAGAACTAGGAGCCATTGGTAAAAACTGCATAGGGATAAAATTCGGCTTGATCTCGGGGGAAAAAATTTAAAAGCAAAACAAAACAAGAGACAAAGGACAATGACAACAACAATAAACCCCTGGCCTAGAATTGAAATGGCTGCTCAGGAAGGTTGTGGCATCTCTCATCAATGGAAGTTTTCAAGCAGACATTGAAGATCATTTGCTGACTATTTTGTGCTGTTAAATATTTGGGGGAGATAAGTTGCACTTGGTGTCTGCTAAGGTATCTTCTAACATGAAAATGCTGTGATTTTGTGTTTCTTTGTTGATTCCATCCTTGGCTTCAATTCACTAATCCATCTTTATAATGAATAATAATGATGGCTAATATTAACATGGCATTTTCAAGGTTGCAAAATGCTTTACAGATATTATCTCATTTTTATGAGAAGACACCTTGCCCTCGCTCCTTTGCCATGGTGGGAGGTCCATGAGTATGAAGCATTGCAAATAATGTCAGATTTTTAATTTATTAATTTTTTTTGCTGATTTTTCTCTTCTTCCTCTTTTTACTTCTTAAAACAAAAACATACTTTTTAGGAAAAAGAGCCATTTGGAAGAGGCAAAGGGAGGGTACAGGAGTAAATTAGGTGATTGTAAAAACAACATATATATCAATGCAAATATGTTTAAAACATATTGTCTCATCTTTAATTCACAACAATTCATGTGAATTAAGTGCTATTTTACACAAAGGGAAACTGAGACTGAAAAAGGTTAAGTGACTTGCCCATGGTCACGCAGCTACACTGGGTGTGAGGTAAGATTTTCATTCAGGTTTTCCTGACTGAAAGTCACCTCTTCTGTAATTTTTTAAGCTCTAGTTAGTTCCCTCAACTTTCTCTTAACTATGAATTAATTATTTTTCTGATCACTATTTCTCTAGGACCTGATATAATACAAGACTAATCATTGTATGACAGTAGGGAAATCTTAAAGGGAAGTACTCACCCATTACCTCCATATTTCTTCATGATATAAAGTTTAAACTTTATGATTCTTTGAATATAGCCTGTCATAATTCTCACATTTGATTTTTGTGTTACTAAAAATTGTGTGACTCAATCTGGGGACACCTTTCTGCTGGGCAAACAACATTTAGCATAAATAACTTCTCAGGTATGAATTCTGTGTGACATTTTTTTTTTAAACTCTGAGTGTTGAAACAGGCCTCCAAAGCCAGTCAGTCTAATGGGTACCTGAGAAAAATACCTTCTGCCACTTACTCAGTGAGTGGCCTTCTGGCCTTTGCCCGAAGAACTTTAATGAAGTGAAACTTTGTACCTCCTGAGGCAATCTAGGCCACTTTGGGATAGATCAAGTAGGTTAGCAAATTTTTCCTTCCATTAAATTCACATCTTTAGGGGCGGCCAGGTGGCTCAGTGAGTAAGAGTACCGGCTCCAGTGTTGGGACGACCTAGAGATCGAATCCCGGGCTCAGACACTCAGCACCACACCCAGAAATAACTGGCCGTGTAACCTTGAGCAAGTTACTTAACCCCGATTGCTTAAAAAAAATAAATAAATTCACATCTTTACCATTTCTAACCATTTTGGCTTTTTCTAATCTCTGGGGCAAACAGAATAAGTCTAATCTTTTTTCTACATGACTTTCAGGTATTTGAAGACCGCTATCATGTCCCCTCTAAGTCCTAATTAGATCATTTTACATAGTTCCAAACCCTTCCTCATCCTACTTGCTGCTCTATTTTAGACTTATCAATGTCTTTTCTTAAACATGATGCTTGAAACTCAAAGCAACCCTGTTGTTGTTTAGTCTTGTCTGACTGTGATTACATTTGGTGTTTTCTTGGGAAAGAAGCTGGAATAGTTTGCCATTTCCTTTTCCAGCTCATTTTATGAGGAGCTGAGGCAAACTGAGTCAAGTGAATTACTCAGGGTCACACAGCTGGTGAGTGTCTGAGGCCAGATTTGAACTCAGGAAGATGATTCTTCTGCTGAGGAGTTGCTGAGGATTTCTGAGGGCCAGCTGGAGCTGTTGAAGACTGAGGAAGCATGACCATGATGCTGGTACTTTTTATGAACCTGTTTGTGGCTTTGTTAAGTCTTGTCTTCCCAGGAACAGAGATTGTGAAGGATTTGTTATGAACTGGACACTGTGAGCTCCAATGTGGAGCAGGAACTGCACAGAGAGCTGGACAAGGAACTTGGATCTGTCTGCCTTTGAACCCAGGTGACAGTTTAGTAAATCCAGGTAGAACCTGAGACCATGGAAGGGGATCAAGGGAATCTGAGAGACCACCCTGAGTTAAGCTGAAAGAAGACTTTACTTGGGTACTGTGTACTGACTGAGAAATTGTAATTTACTAGTGACCTAGGGGTAGAGGGTCTGTGTATTTTCTGATGATTGAATAGTGAATGATGAAAGATGATTGAATGATTGATTGAGTTACTAAATGATTGTTCTTTGTGCAAAACTTTGTCACCATTGTGATGGAAACTATGTGGCCATTTTCTGTGATAAGTTATAACATTGTGAATGCTGTACCTTGATTTTCTGTGAATGTTTTGCTCCAACTTGTTATGGAATAAATAAGAGTGTTCACTATAATGTGTAATAAGAACCTTAAAAGCTGTTCACAGTAGCATTCTTCTGGAATGCTGCTTGTGTGTGGCATTATAAGCACTTGACTCACAAGCTAATTATTGTACTTCCAATCTGGTTACTAACTTCTGTGGTAGTCAATTTAGTTGCGTGAATCATAAAAAGTAACTGGAACATCAAAGCAAATTTGGTATAGTATTTGTGGAACACATGGTGAATCTTGAATGGGGATGACTTTCACTTTGAAATTAAAATATTGATTTTAATTTTTTAATTTTCAGAAGTATAGTGAGAGTGCTCTATTATATGATATTGAGTTAAAATCTGCATAAATAAATGTACATTTATATATTAAATAAATATGTAGAAATAGGGATGAGATGAGAGTGCATTGGTATAGTGCTATAGTTCTCAAACTTTTTGGTTTCAGGAAACTTTTACACTCTTAAAAATTAATGAGGCTCCTCAAAGAGCTTTAGTTTATATAAGCTATATCTATATTATAAATTAAAATACCTTAGTATTATTATGAACATAATTTTGAGACCTTGCTGATCCCCTGAAAGGGTCTCATGGACCCTCAGGCATCCCTGAATTACTCTTTGAGAATTGCTGCTATAGGAAACTCTCATATGGAAATAAGCCCTCTGCCAATATTGGTCAATACCCTTCTCTTCAATTTATAGTCAGAATACTGAAAGTAATTTTCTCAGGGTTACTTAACAAGTATGTTTCAGAGATGGAACTTGAATACCAAGGTCAGGTTGTCACCAACAACACCATCTGCCTCTAATATATAAATGCGTATGTGTCCATATATGTATATATATATAAATGTATAATAAATATTTGTGTATTTATGTATATACATATACTTCTATTTACATATGTATATTATATCAATCAAATGAGTTGCTATATATAAAGGACTTTATAAACCTTAATGTGCTATATAGATGCTAACTGTTCTCATGTGTAATTTTTGTGAAGATCAATGATTCCATCAGTTTAGGAAACCACTCCACCAATAAATATTGACACCTTACTTGTAACATATAGTCTATTTTTTCTTTTTGGAGGAGGGAAGGCAGGGCAATCGGGTTAAGTTACTTGCCCAAGGTTACACAGCTAGTAAGTGTTAAGTGTCTGAGGCCAGATTTAAATTCAGGTCCTCCTGACTCCAGGGTTGGTGCTCTATTCATCGTGCCACCTATCCACCCCAACATATAGTCTTAAATAGTTGGTTGAAGACCCTGAGAGGATAGTTTACTTATCCATGGTCACATTGCCAGTATGTGTCAGAGGTAGGGCTAGAACCCAGGTCTTTCGGACTCTAAAGTTGAACCTCTATCTGTTACTCCCTAAAGCATCTCTTTTCTATGTGTGTATGTACACAAATATGTACACATTATATCCAGAAACACTCTGGGGGGTGACATGGCAAGGTAGCCAACAGTTACTTCATTTTAAGGCTGACCTCATTCTGTTTATTCTTTAGAACAATTCCTCTCCTTAACTTCTTATGGCCATTCATTTGAAAAAGATCAGTCTTAATCCATCTGTCTCCCACCATCTCTGAACAGTCACTCCCAAGCTATTTGGTGGGCTTTTAGTGATTATAGGAGTATGTTTAAGACATTTATATCCCCTGTCCTATTTTATTTATCCATTTACATCATTGGTGAAAATTCCTTTTGGAAGGAAGTTTGAATCAAATTCCTCTTATGTTAAGGTCTCATTATAATAGTTCATCAGTTTAAAAAAATAGTTGGGGGAACGTGGTTCACTTTTCAGATGAGAGCTGGCTTGCTAGATAAAGTTGTCATTACATTTAACTTGGTCTTTAATTATAACCAGATGGATGAATTATTTTAATCACTGCTATATATCTTAACAGTAGTTCATACATTGACACAAAGTAGTGAACATCAAACAGAAATTAAATGCTGGTGCAGGAAAGCTGCCAGCCTTTAAGGGAAGCAATTGATCACAACCTGTCATCTTAAAAGGCTCCAAGAATGCAAAACAAACACTTGGGATTAGTGTACTAAATATGGTTTATCAGCCCCAACTCTCTCTGCTGATAATTCATCTATCTCATTTATTTTAATACTCTATAAGGTATCTCCCCAACTCTGTAATTAGAGTCTCAGGTATTCTCTTCTTCCTGCCTTTGAAATTGTGTGTGGTGAAGTTCTGTAGGGAGAAGATATTATTACCATCTGATGAGCCTAAGCGCAAAAGGAAGAGCATTTGAAACAATTCAGACTCACATAGTGGACCTGTCCTGGGAAAATGATGGGGTGTGTCCCATTTGTTCTAATGAACCAGTCTTTAAAAAATGATCTTGGGCTTTTAGCTTAAGGAAATAATTAATTGCGGTTAGAGGTGGAAAATTTGATTTCACAAAAGAGACTGGTAGGTGATGGACATAAAATATATACATATTAATAGTCATCTTTATTTAAAATATCAAAATTAGTTTTGGTTTTAAAATAAATTTTTTTATTAATTTTTTTTCCAATTACAGTGATTTGTTGGTGCTCTTAAAACTACATTTACTTAATCCCTCACTTCCAACCTTCCCTTTTAACAACAAAACCAGGGGACATCTGATAGTATATGTAACTTTCTGTACTCAGTCTACCACCTCCCTACCAAGAGGAGATGGGGATGTTTCATCATTCTTAATTTGTGTTTCATACTCCTGAAGAAGTCTGAGTGGCATATTCATTTTTTTTTCATTGAGGTGAATATTAGGAATTTCATTTCTGTTGCTGCCTACCACAGCAATTTATATGTAGGTGGTTGAAAATGGATTATATAATAGATTATCCTGTGGACCCATAGTCTGTCATTAGTTTCAGTGCCAAATGCTAGCAATGGATATTCTTCTGAAATCAGTTACAAGATACAGAATAACTAGCCATGTGATCTAGGGCAAGTCACTTAACCCCAATTGCCCCTCCAAAAAGCAAAAAACAAAAACACCAAGAAAACAAGATACAGACTAATTTCTCAGCTGCAGATTACAATGAATTGCTTGAGTTTAGTAAAAAATAAATGTAAAACTGACTACATTTCAATTCAATATAAATTTCCCACTGAGAGATAGAATACAGTCATGTCCCACATAACATTGTCCCAATCAATGTTGTTTTCAATGATTTCACAAGTACATAATATAACCAAACCACGGGGTTTGTCATGTGATGAAACCTTGTCATCATGTCCCAGTTATTTGCCAAAGATGAAATTTGGAAATTAGATGAAGAGAAGATTAGAGTTAGTAATGAGGTTTGTGCTTTTTTTTTTAAGCAATTGAGATTAAGTAACTTGCTCAAGGGTACACGGCCAGTTATTTTTGTGTGGGTGCTGAGTATTTGAGCCCGGAACTGATCCCAGGTCTCCTGACTCTGGGGCCGACGCTCTTACTGCGCCACCTGGCTGCCCCGGTTTGTCCCTTTTTAACTACTAGAAGCAATATTATATCTCATATGCATAACCATAGTTTATGTGAAATTCACTCCCTCATCCTTACATTGCAATACTGTTCCATGTAATGCTCAGGCAGATTATGCTTATAGAGTGCTTCATTTTCAACAATGCAGATTGTATTCAAAGATGTTGGCTTTTGCAGAGATCTAAGACTGTAGAGAGGTTTTAACTTCATCCTAATTTTTTCAATGATGTGCTGACAAAAAATAAAGTTAGTAATTTCTCTATTATCTGTATGTGAATAATATCCTAGTAGTTATTAACTAATTTTTAACCTCATGCTGCTAACCCCATAATGCTAACCCCATGCTGTTAACCCCACTTGTTATCTCTTGATAGCTGATCTCACATGCACACACACACAAATATACATACACACACAAATACATATACACATATATACACATATAAATTTTAAGTGAATTTCAGTATCAATCTAAGACAGAAATAATTAGGAAAATAAGATGTCTCACCCCAAATATGTATAATGCATTAGTCAGAATGTGGGGCTTTTAAAAATGCTGTTTTAGTCCATTTATATCATTGTTACCTATGGATATTGAAAAGTTACTATTTGACACTTAATATAACAATTACACAATTTTCCATCTGAGTGTGTACATTTCCGCCAGTTTGTGAATGGTTAGGAACATAGATACTGACAAATACTTTAGATAAATTTTTCAGTATTGGAAGCCTAAATGAGGAGGAATTTGTCTCCTTAGAACTTTTCTTAAAGTGGATAATTTACAGTACGCCAAATCCAATTTATAGGGTTTGAAGAGAATGAAGTAGAAATGAATTAAGGATCTAAGTCTGGGGCTGCCACTAACTAGTGGAATCTTTCACAAGAAAATTCACCTATCTTGGCTTCAGTTTCCTTATGTGTAAAATTAGGAAATTATTAGGTTTTTAAAGGTTCCTTCTAACTCTTGAAACTTTGTCATTAAAAAAAATGATTAATGATGATAGAAGAATTGAGATAGAATGTGAGTGAGCTTCTTATGGGTAGGAAATGGTTTTGTTCCTTCCTCCCTCTCTCCCTTCCTTCCTTCTTTTCTTTCTTCCTTCCTCCCTCCCTTCCTTTTCTTTCTTCCTTTTTCTCACTAAAATGTTTCTATAGTATATTTTCAATGAGTGATACAGGTGAACCAACAAAATGGGAAGATGATGAGGCTATTTTTTTTATTCTTGTTTCCTTTTAGATCACTGTAGCATTCCTATGGCAGGATTACCATTGTTGATTATCTTTTCATGTATATATGCTTTGTATCGTTAACTACAAGAGACCATATCTTATATTTCTTTGTTTCTTCTTCAGTGCCTAGCATATTGCTTAATAAATATTTGTTGGCTGATTATCTCATTTATTACACGATCTCTGGATGTTTTCTGTATGACAACAGGAGCTAAATGTGGAAAAGGAGGAAGTGCATCCATCAAGACCTAATCCTCTGTGCCTGTGGATTTTTTCATATCTTTCCTTTTGTTTAATTAGTGGTTGTATTCTTCCTGTCCCACCTGGCCATGTGCAAATAGATAGCAGCAAGTCAACAAAGCAATGACCTCAACTGTCACTTTCTTTTCTTCAAAGTCTCGATCCCATATTTTATTATACAGTATTTTCCTTCTTGACATCCTGCCAATCTGCTCCCCCACTTTTGAGCTTCTGAATGTAGTTAGAGGAAGTCATCCCCCCACAGAACTGAGTTCAATACAAATTCATTTGTAGTGCCTATTGTGCTTTCTAACCAGCCAGGGGCTGGCTCTCTGAAAAAAGGCTTCTGTAGGTTCAAGGTACTCTGTAGGTTCATATCTTCTAAAAAATAAAACAGTACAGCTCATGAGCCCCTGCTAGTTTGTTTACCTTTAGTAATCATTCAAAGGACACAACTAAAGAAAAGGTATTTAACTAAATAAAGTAAAAAGAAAAGTAATATAAGATTTTCCCCATTAACATAGAGGTATACTCTCTCACAAATATACATACCCTTAGGGAGAAGAACACGTGTTCAAGGGCATACATGCATTGAGGATTACATACATAGGCAGTATAAGTAGCCAGGGTACATGCATAGAGAGGCATACATATATGAAATGTAGTCAGGGCATACTAATGGAGGGAAAACCCATGATTTCTATGATTCAGGGTTGCAATTATTTTCTAGTAGTGCAATTATACTTCCACTGGTCTTGCCTCTTTCTAGTCTCTTCCAGATGCAACATTGTTCCCCCTGGACACTTCACCCCTATTTAGGAGGTCACTGCTGGATGCTGCCAAGCAAAGATCCACTAGGCACACTATTGAGGAGCTTCTGTCTGCTTCTAGTTTGTGCCTTCAGCAAGAGTCTTTGATTGAGGTACTGTGTCTTCCTGATGAGGAGAATGAACTCTTCCATGCTTGTTTAGTTTAAAGCCTTGAGGTTTTTTTTCTTAAGTTTTTTTTTTAAAGCTGAAATTCTTATTACCTAAGTTATTGAAACCTAGAGGGATAAACAGCTTTTTTTTACTTTTTTTTTCCTCAAGAAGTAACATGTCTGTTCCTTTTGGAATCTTGGATAGAAGAGGCTTTTCATCTGTAGGAGGAGATTCTTTGCCCCAGGTCCCAACTCTGTAACACAGAATAGGGTTACTCCTAGTTAAATAGTTACTGCCTTCAAGTTTAAGCCTATTAGAACTGTCTTTCCTGGTTGCCTGTGTTTGGGTCTGTCTCTGGTAAAACTCATTCTTGACTAGAGTTGGCATTCTTTCTGTCTCCTGGTTTACGTTTCCTATAGGTAGACTATCAGAGGAACCATATGGTAGTCAATAGAAAAACTGGTCTTGGAACCAGGAAGATCCTGGTCCAAATATTGCTTCTCATCCTCTTAGGGAATTACTCAGAGGTCTTCCTGGAGAATTTTACCTACTAATTGGTCTACTGACTGATGGTCAAATAAGTTGATGAACCAGACTAAAGAGGAGAAGATTTATTAGCACATTAGGAAACTACATGTTGGAAGCTTTCTCAGGGCATGGCACTTGGTTATGCAGTAATACATCATAGTGGGGGATAAGATATGCAGCTACTCTGCAGCATTCCATAGTGAAAGTTATCCCTTGGTATGATACATCACCTAATATGAGGTACAAAATGGAGTATTGTGTACTTTGAAGGGATGGAGAAGGGGCTAAGAGAAATTGTTGTTTGGAAGGAGTTTTTCTGGAAAGATAGTGCAGCTATCCCGCATGTTGTAGCTTTGAGTATGTGTCTCAGTCTGTTAACTAGAACTTAGCATTTCTTGCTTAACTAAGGAATTTTCACTTCCTAAGCTCAAGTATTAGTCATAAGTTGATTTTTTGTTTAAAATAAAATAGGTTTTCAATAGTAATTTTATTTGGCCTGCTCTTACAATACCTGCTGGTTGTATGACCCTAGACTAGTCACTTAACCTGGTGTTGCACACAATTCTCTAAGACTGTAAGTTGTAGAGAAGATGCCAAACTGTATTGGTAGAGGGAGTTTCCTCATCTAGGAGTTTTCTTTAATCAAAGAAATTGGAACTGCCACCCCTATTCTATTCCTAGACTATGTCTAGTTAGCCTGTGGTCTAGAGTTTCCCCTTTCAGTAACCTTCCAAAAGTTCTTAGGTTCTTGATTTCACCAGTTCTTTCTTCCATTCTCCCATGCAAGTAAGTAGGCAGGAAAAAAATATGGAAAGAAGGTTAAGTTCAGAATCTGAGATCATTATTTTCTCCCTTACCTAGCCACATTCCTGCCTTTATTATATATGTGTTTTGCAAAGACTAAAAATAGATGTTTTTTTTTTTACCTTCCTTTCACACGTTATCCAATAGCAACAGGTCCCTCACTACTTCATGGAAAACTTTTATTCTTCCATCATTTCCTCTCTGACTTTTCTTAGCAGCTGTTCTAAACATCTCAAGTTCCTCCCCACTCACAAGATGTCCTTGCTACCTACCTTATCAGAAAGTTGAGAAGTTCACTATTTTCTCTGTTCAGATTTCCACTTATCATTACCCTCCTTTACTTTATAGTTCCTGAGGATGGATTAGGTAGTATTTCTACCAGGGATAACCTTTCTAGTTATGCCCTCCTTTCCATATTCCCCATCTCTCCACATTTTTTCCCATTGGTAATTTCCTTCTTTCTCTCATCTTCAATCTTTCTCTAACTATTGGTTCTTTCCCTGCTGCCTGTAGAAATCCACAGGTCAATCTTTCTTTTAAAAGCAAACTCAGTTGACCATAGTATTGTGTCAGACAACTGTGCTATATCTCTGCTCCCTATCACTATAAAACTCCCAGAATTGTCTGCCTTTATTTAATATTCTCCACAGTTACTTCTCAAACACTTACAGTTTGCTTCTTAATCCCACCACTGAATTGAAACTACTCCCTCCAAGATTTCTAGTTACCTTTTAAAAGTAAATGTTTTATTTCAAACTTAGCAACAAATATAAATAAATAAATCTATTTAGTTCAATTTTTTTAAAGTTTTTGTTTGTTTTCTATTTTTTATGTAATCATAATTATCCCTCTTTCTTTCCCCTCATCTTTCCTCTCCCAGAGATCCATTGCATATGTGATTTTTTTTAAATGAGGAAAAATAATATATCTGATGAATACATTAAAAGAGTCCAAATATATATTTAATGCATATTACTGAGGACTTTCCAACTTCACAAAAGGAGCAAGTTGGAGGTGTCTTCATATCCATTTAAGTCATGCTAAATATTTATAATTTTATTACATTCACTTTTGATTTTTTGGTGTGTGGTTGTTTCCATTTACATTGTTGTAGTTCTTGTGTGTATAGTTTTCTTGACTCTGCTTACTTCACTCTGAATCAGTTCATGTAGATCTTTCCATGCTTTTCTATATTTATCACATACATAATTTCTTACAGCAAAGTAATATTCCATTATATTCATGAACCACAATTTGTTCAGGTACCCCAGGCGATGGACAGCTACTTTATTTCTAATTCTTTGCTAACATAAAAAATGCTGCTATAAATGTTTTGGCATATATGGGGACTTTCTTATTATAACTTTCTTAAGGCATAAGTTCAATAATAGAACACTTGGTTTACAGGTTATGGACAGCTTAGTTACTTTATTTGCATAATTCCAAAGTTCTTTCCAAAATGGCCAGACCATTTCACAGCTCCACCAATACTATTCACGTGCAATGCTATTCTTGTTTCTTTTTTAAGCAATTGGGGTTAAGTAACTTGCTCAAGGTTACACTGCCAGGTGTTTCTGTGTAGATGCTAAGTGTCTGAGCCTGGGATTCGATCTCCAGTTCATCCTGATACTGGAGCTGGTGTTCTTACTCGCTGTGCTACCTGGCCACTCCAATGCAATGCTATTCTACAACACCTCTATTGCCAAATTTTTGTCATCTTTATTTAATATTTGGGACTCAATATTCATTAATGATATTGGCTTATAGTTTCCCTTTTGTTGCTTTATCTTTATTTTAGGTATTAGGACCATATTTGTCTCATAAAAAGATTGGATGTTTTCTTTCTCAGTTTTTGAGAATAATTTATGAAATATGGATACTAATTATTCTTTAAATTTTTTATAGAGGTTTTTTCTTGGAATTAGTTCCTTTGCAATCCTATCTATTTCTCTTTCTTATATTGGCCCATATAAGATTTCTCTCTGATCTTCAATAGTTTGTATGTGTTATATTTTTGAAGATATTCATCTATTTCTTTTGTATTCTCAGTTTTGCTAAGCACAATTATTCTGAATATTCTTTTTTATTTCTTTTGCTTTTATTGTGATTTCACTTTGCTTATTTGCTATTTTATTGATTGTATTTTCTCCTGTCTACTTTTTTAATCAGACTAACTAAAGGTCTATACATTTTATTAATCTTTCAAAGAATTAGCTTTTAGTTTTACTTATTTCGGTATATTTTGTTTCCAACTTATACATTTCTCCTCTAGTTGTTAATGTCTTTTTTTTTTGCTTATTTTAGGTTTATATGTTGGGTTTTTTAGTTTTTTAAAAGCATATGCATTCTAATGCTCATAAATTTATGGATACCATTTTACATCTACCAGATCAACTAAAATGACAGAAGGTGAAAGTGACAAATATTGAAGAGAATGAGGAAAAATTGGAACACTAATTCATTATTGGTGGATTTGGAAAATTATTCAACCATTTTGGAGAGCAATTTAGAATTATGCATAAAGCATTATTAAAATGCCTGTACACCGGAACAGCTAGGTAGTGCAGTGAATAGAGCAGTGGTCCTGGAGTCAGGAGGACCTGAGTTCAAATTTGGCCTCAGACTCTTAATACTTACTAGCTGTATGACCTTGGGCAAGTCACTTAACCCCAATTGCCCTGCCTTTCCCCTTTCAGAAAAAAAAGCAAAAAAAATGCCTATACACTTTGAACCAGCAATACCACTACTTGATATATTTCCAAAGATGATTAAGGAAAAAGGAAAAGAACCTATATGTTCTAAAATAGTAACTCTTTTTGTGGTGGCAAAGAACTGGAAATTGCAGGGGTAGCTAGCTGTCAATTGGGAAATGATTGAATAAGTTGTGGTATATGATTATGATGGAATACTACTGTGTTGTAAGAAATGATGAGCTTAGTGAATTTAGAAAGACATGAAAGACTTGCACAAAATAGTGAAGTGGAAAATAAGCAGAACTAAGAGAACATTTTATACAGTAACAGCAATATTGTTTTAAGAATGGCTTTGAGTAAATAAGTTATTTTGGCTGTTACAAATACCCAAATTAACTATAAGGAACGTATGAACAAAGATGCTATTTGCATCCAGAGAAAGAACTAATAAATAGAAGTATCTACAGAATAATTTTACATATATATACATATACATATATATATATATATATATATATATATATATACACCCATTTGTGTCTAATGGTAGCCATTTTTAGGGTGAGAGGAAAGGGGGACAGAAGAAACAAAAAGTAAAAAAAAATTACATGATAATCTTTTATCTTTGAAAGGAATAGCAAGTCGTGCATGGTAGATTTGCAGTTTCGTGTATAATTATCTTTTTATTGTACTATATTATGTAAATGCTTTCTTATATAAATTAAAAAAGCATATGCAATCCATTAATCTTCTCTTTTTTATTTTGTTAATGTAGAATTGTATATGATTCCACCACACCTCCCAAATACTGCTTTAGCTGTACCCTAGAAGTTTTGATGTGTTGTTTCATCAATATAATTTTATTTTACATAATCATTGAGTGTTCCTATGATTTGTTCTTTGTTGTTGCTCAGTCGTTTCAATCATATCCATTCTTCATGAACCCATTTGGGGTTTTCTTGGCCAAAATACTGTTATCATTTGCCATTTATTTCTTCAGCTCATTGTACAGATGAGGAACTGAGGCAAACTGGATTAAGGGACTTGCCCAGCTTGTCACAGAGCTTATAAGTATCTGATATCAGAGTTGAACTCAGGAAGATGAGTCTTCCTGACTTCAGGTCTGACACTGTATCCAATGCACTACTTAGCTGCCATTCTTCTTTGATCCTGTCATTATTAGGATTTCATTGTTAAGTCTCCATTTAGGTCAGTTTTTGTTTGTAATTTTTGAACCAATGCATATTTTTATTGTACTATTCTCTGTATTGATGATGTATCTATTATTTCCTCCTATTTATATTTGTTTTCAGTATATCTGTGCCCTAGTATATGGTCAATTTTTGTAAAAGTCCTTTGTAGTGCTGAGAAATATGTATATGCATTTGTAATCCTATTTGGAAGATATCTTAAGTCTTTTAGAACAAGATACTTCAACAATTTGTTCAGTTCCATATTTTTCTATTTTGTTTATCTTTCTGCTATGCTTATCCAAAAGTAAGAGATATTGAAATCTTCTGTCACTTTTGGGTTACTGTCTGTCTTCTTGTAGTTCAGTTAATGTTTCCTTTGATTTTTTTATTTGATCCTATGACTTTAGATACTAAGGAAATTTGAAGCATATATTTATTAATGATATTGATTTGTTGCCCATGGTTCTTTCCAATATAGTTTCCTTCTCTCTCTCTCTCTCTCCCTCCTTCTCTCTCTCTCCCTCCTTCTCTCTCTCTCTCTCTCTCTCTCTCTCTCTCTCTCTCTCTCTCTCTGTCTCTCTTTCATCAAATTCCATAGGGTCCTCTCTCTGAGATGTTTTATCTTCCTTTGTTTTGCAGTATTTACTCATAAAGGTATGAATCTATTTATTAGATCTAGAGGACATATTTTCTTCTGTTATTAATATTTTCCTGGAATAATATTTTCTTCTGCTGTTAATGTTTACCCTGCTGACTTATCTACTTAAGTTTAAGGTCTTTCAGTTTTCTTTCCCCTGATATCTTTGGTAATTTCAGTTGTTCTTTATTTCCCTCTAGTGCTTTCTCTCTTTTCCCCTCACCTCTGACAGTTTCATGGAGACTAGAACTCAAAATTTTTCAGTATTTTACTAGCTGGGTAGTTTCATAGTTCTTTGCCCCAGGTGACTTTTGAAAGGACATAACTGCCACCAACTGGATGCTGAGCTCTTTTTTTTCAGGATTAGAGGAGTGCTTCATAGCCCCTTCCCATCCCTCACAGTCTCCTGTTCCTTTTTCTGTTCCTTACTTCCCTGGCCCAACAGTTCTGAGTGCTGTCACATTATGGCTATTATATTACCACAGGGGTTGACTTCTTTGGTTGGAACTTGGGTGTCTAAGGCTCTAAAAGGTATGTAGTTGAGCTCTATTTTAAGCCCAGACCCATGTCCTGCTCCTTTTTCTCTTTTCCTTAGCTTTCCTGCAGAAATCATTTTTAGCACTGAACACAGCAACGGTGCTCACCACTGAGGCCCCAGCTAACTTCTGCACTGTTTCAAAAATGCCTATAAATAGTAATGTAACTTTAGTTCTCTAAATGTGAGAGACAGTATGGTATAGTGGTTACTGTGATGTCCTCAAAGATGAGAAGATCAGAGATCAAGGTGTACCTCTGATACATACTCATTGTTTCAGTTGGGGAAAGACGTAACCTCTCAGTACTCTAGATAACTTTCTAAGACTGTAGCATTCAAAGAATATACTGAACTGCATTGGTAAAGAAAGTTTTTTCACTTAAGGATTTCTTCTAACAATGAAATCATAGGTCCAATCCTTGTTCCTCTACCTATGCTAAAAGTGAAATCTCTGTCCAATGATCAATGGATTGATATTGCTAAAGGAATCAAACTTCATTAATATTGACACTCTCACTAACAATGAAAACAGAAGACATAAAATTTTGGCTAAATGGAAGAAAAGAAAGATCACTAAATTTTTTTTGGAGTGTCAAAGACAAAATCATATCATAGGAAACTTGTTAGTCTCATGAAAGTTAAAAGCAAAAAGACCACCTTGAAAATAATTGCCTTTAATGTATCAATATTTGCTTCAGAGGGTGAAGGGGAAGAGAAATTCTATAGAGAACTTGACAAGATCTTCTTAATTAATGATACTCAGTGATTTCCTTGCAAATATATCCATAGGTTAGGGTTACTTGAAATACATTGGAAAATATGATTCAGAAATAAAAAGAAAGTGATGAAAAGTCTGTAGATTACTAAGATGTATTCTGCCAATTTATTCAGAATACTTCCTTCAGTTAATTAATTAAAAAGCATTTATTGCACAATATACACTAGACATTTTACTAGGTGAGAACATAAGGACAAAGAATAAAATGGTCCAAATTTGCATGGAGTTTACAACAAATAAAAATACAAAGACATAGCATAAATATGAAATGGGCAAATATAAATATATACAAAGTTTAGTTAAATGCAAGGTAGTTTGGGAGAGCATTACCAGCTAGGGGGATCAGGAAAGACTTCACTCAAAGATGGTGTATAAAGGAGGAGAAGGGACTCTCTAAAGTAAAGGTGGCATGTGGGACAACCTGTGGAAAGGAGATAAGAATCTCATGTGAAGAACAAAGGAAAAAACTGTTTTTGCGAGATCACCTAGTACTAGAAAAGGACATAATGTCCAACGAAGCTTTAAAGATAGGCCAGGACCAGGATGTGTAGAGTTTTGAGAACTATACAGCAGAGTTTATATTTTATCCTAGAGGCAACAAAACCCCTCAAACAATAACAACTAGAGTTGTTTGATTAGGAGAGACACAGACAGACCTGAGCTTGAGGAAAATTATGTTGGTATCAGTATATAACAATGTAGGTGAGAAATGAGGGCTCTAGCTAAGGTGGTAGCTGCGTGAATAAAGAGAAGTGGTTAGATGTGAGAAATGTGAAGTAGAAATGGCAAGATTTGGTGAATTGGATATGTGGGGTGAGGGAAAGTGAGGACATGAGGATGTTTGGTTATGAATCTGGAAGATTGCAAAGGTGTTGATTCTTTTGATAGAAATAGGGAAGGTTTTTTTTGGGGGGTAGAATATAATTAATTTAGTTTTGGACATGTTGAGCTAGGGATTCCTTTGGGACATCCTATGTGAAATGTCCCATAGGAATTTTGTGATGTAAGACTAGAGTTCACATGAGAGATGGGATACACACACACAAATATACACATGCACATATGTGCCTGTTTGTGAGCCCCTTTTGCAAAAATAATATTTAGATCTGTGGAAGGTGATAAAGAGAGACAGAGAGAGATAGAGAGAGAGAGAGACAGAGAGAGAGAGACAGAGACACAGAGAGAGAGACAGAAAGAGAGAGAGAATATATGTGGAGGGAGAAAAGAATATCCACAGTAAGGGTGCTATACATACATACATGTGTATACACACACATATATAAATGAAAGCGGGTCATCAAAAGAGATTGAGAAGAAACAGTTAGACAAGGAGAAGAAATAGGAGAAATTAATGTCACAGAAACCTAAAGTTCAAAGTACTGTCACAAAAGTGAAATTGACTATAATGTGCAAAAAAGACTGGTTCTTAATGTGGCCAGCCATTGTGTCCTGCTGTGTGGTTGGATGGCTGAGAAGACCCTTTTCAAGTCTCAAATTCTGTGATTCCATGATTCTGTTTTGAATCTGCTATTTATATGAAGTAATATCATATTAGTTAGAAAACATGTAAAAGTCCAAAATCAAATTTGAATGAAGGATAAAGAAGAAAAAAAAAAGATTAAGATATCACATAGAACTATAGTAGCTCTAATCCAAACTACTGGAAGCACATTGTTGAATTTCCAAAATGGGAAAAACACAATGAGCAGTGCAAAGAGCTTCTAACACTACCAAAGACTAATAAACATTTTATCTCCTTGCCAAAGCTGAGAGAGACAGCCAGCAAGAGCAACATGATCTCAGACTATAGGATCCTTCTAAAATCATTACACAGTGGTAGAGATAAGATTAAGAATACCACCACATCATAAAACAGTTGATAGCAGTGGCAGAAAAAAAAGAATTTGAGAATTTAAGATATACCGGTTTGTAACCCATTTGTGACTTATAATAAAGCATTTATGAAGCTCTTATGTGCTGGGCACTGGGAACATAGATACAAGTAAAAAGAAGCACAGTCCCTGCCTATAAGGAATTAAAATTCTGATGGTAGAGAAAATGCATAAAAGAGAGAAAGAACCTACCTGGGGACAAAGTGTAAAAGTAAGAATAAAGAAGGGTTAGATGTCAGCTTGACTGGCAGAGGTACTTCTGAAGAGGAATTCACCAATGAAAGGAAGAGTTGTAGGAGTAGTTGCTTAGTAGGCAAATCAAAGGAAACTGCCTGAGGTCTATTGAGGTTAAGCTCATGATCATATGATCACAAACTCATGAAAAGTCTACAAGAAATCAATATATTTATAGCAGCACCTTTTGTAGTAGCAAAGAAATTTTAACAAAAGGGTATCCATCAGTTAAATGATTGAACAGACTGATGTATATGAATAAATATTAGAAATTCTGAGAAACAAGGGAAAATTTTTATGAACTAAGGCAGAGTGAAATAAATACTACCAGTCTACTATAATGTAGGTGAAAAGAACACTGAATGGGACTCAAACTTCAAGTAACTATCATAAAGAATCTTAGATCCAGAGGATAGAAAATGAAACATTTCCATCCTCTCTATAGAGAGACAGGAAACTATAGGGGCCCAATGTGTACATATTATTAGATGTGAGCACTGTATTGGGTGTTTTTGATTAGTTGTTTTTCATTATCATCATGGGAGAGTGTTAATAATGGGACATTCAGAGAAAAACAAAGTGTCAACAAAACTCATTTTTACAGTAGAAAAAAAGTCATCAATTTTATGAAAAAAAATGCTCCAAATCACCTAAGAGAAATGAAAATTATAATAAATCACAACAATCTGATTCAGAAAAATTTTCTAAAAATGGTGCTTAGCTATTCTCAACAATGTAGTGATTTAAGACAATCTCAAAGGACTCATGATGAAAAATGCTTTCTTTTCTTTCCTTCTTCTTCTTCTCTCTCTCTCTCTCTCTCTCTCTCTCTCTCTCTCTCTCTCTCCTCTCTCTCTCTCCCTCCCCCTTCCCCTTTCTATCCCTTCCTTCCTTCCTTCCTTCCTTCCTTCCTTCCTTCCTTTCTTCCTTTCTTCCTTCCTTCCTTCCTTCCTTCCTTCCTTCCTTCCTTCCTTCCTT
>NW_027187266.1:1449466-1500919 GCF_028583685.1 Petaurus breviceps papuanus
TTCCTTCCTTCCTTCCTTCCTTCCTTCCTTCCTTCCTTCCTTCCTTCTTTCCTTCCTTTCATTTTTTCTTCCTTTCTATTTTTGTTCTAGTTTTCTTCTACAAAATGACTAATAGGGAACTGTTTTACATGATTGCACATGGATAGACCATATATGATTGCTTACCATCTTGGGGAAGGCAGGAGGGATGTTTGGTATAGAATTTGGAATTCAGAACCTAACCCCCCCCCCCCCCAACAAAACAAGGAATGTAAAATTGATTTTTACATGTAATTGGGGAAAAAGTTAAAAATGAAAAAACAAGTTAATATAAGAGATATGGAAATACAAGCTGATTAATACACCATGTGTACTAGAGTTATGCATTAGTTTAACAGTTCTGGAAAACCATTTGAAATGATTCACGAAGATACCTAAGCTGATTTTCCTATGTTCTAGCAAATGTTACATGAAGTATAACTCACTCTCCCCCACAAAAAAGGTCAAAGACAGACAAAAAGGCCCTATATATATGAAAATATTTGTAGTAGCATTTTTTTTGTGGAAAATCTTAACCAAAACAAGTACCATCAGTTGTAGAATGACTGAACAAATTATTGTAAATGAATTAATGTAATACTATTAAGTTATAAGCAATAAAACACAAACGGTGTTCAAGAGGAACATAATTAAAATCACAAATTTATAACTGGAAGGGAGCTTTGAAGTAATCTAATCCAACTTTTCATTTTGCAAATGTGGAAACTGAGGCACCAGAGGTTAAGCACTTTGCTCAAGATCACACAGGTAAGTGTCATGGCCAGGTAAATAAGTGTCCAGGCCAATGTTTGAATTCAAGTTCTTTGATAACGAATCCAGTGTTCCTGCCACTGTTGACTTTCTGTCATTCATTTGGGATTTTCTTGGCAAAGATACTAGAACGGTTTGCCATTTCCTTCTCCAGCTCATTTTACAGATGAGGAAACTGAGGCAAATAGGGTTAAGTGACTTACCAAGGGTTATACAACTAGTAAGTGTCTGAGGCTAGATTTGAGCTCATGAAGATGATTCTTCATGCCTCCAGGTCTATCTCCAGGCCACCTAGTTGGTCTACCTGCCGGTATATCATGAAAAATCTTTATTTGAAATGATATATAATTAAGTCATGTAACTAGACAGCACTGTGGATAGAGTGATGGTCTAGAAGTTAAGAAACCTGAGTTCAGTTCCTGCCTGTGGTACTTACTAGCTGTGTGATCCCGGGAAAGTCATTTAATCTCTGCCTGAGTTTCTTCATCTAGAAAATAGGGATAATAATATCTTCCATACAGGGTGGTAGTTGACGATCAAATATATGTAAGGTGCTTGGCAAATCTTAGAGTGCTGTGTAAATGTTGGTGGCTATGACATTAATAGTAATACTAGCTATTACTGTTGCTATCATTGCAGAAGCAGGAAAACAGTATTTTCAATAACTACAATTTTGTAAACAAACCCTCTATAAACAGTAGAAAAAAGTTATTGGTCATAAGGGCTAAATGATAAAGCAGTACATAGGTTTCAGTACATAGGCAAGGGGACAAAAGGTCAGAATGCTACCCATGTTATCAGAATAATTTTTCAGATGGTTTTACTTCACTTTTTTTTGACAGAGTAAAAGGAGGGGTTTTGTCAGAGAGTGAGGTGAAATATTAAATATTTTGGGAAGTTACTGCAGTGTAAAAAGCAAAATATTTAAAATTTTAAGACATATGATAAGTTCCAAAAAGCTTTGCATTGTGCAATATTAAAAAAAAAGTGATGTCAGAAAGTAGATCTTTTTAAGAATTGTAACAGTTAGTGAAAAATGTTATGCAAACCTAAGCAAATTTAGTTTGGGTATAAGAACTTTGCTTTGAACACCTACAGCAAGAAAAACTGTATCATTTTTAGACTCAGTTTTATTGGTCCTAAATTTCCAAAGATCCTGGCAAGAAATGGGAAGCCAGTGCCAGAAATAGACAATGGAAAAAACCCACCAATTCAAACTGTCTACCCAGAGAGCAAAACAAATAAAAAACCTCAGGGGTTAGTGCATATAAACTTGTTGTTCATGAAAATGGACTGTACTGACATATTCTCAGGATGTTTTTACCTATATACAGGCTAATCCACTTTGGTCTGAGTGGCAATTTCTGTTGCAAAGTTGTTGGGGTTTTTTTTTTTTTGAAGGGTAGGTTAGAACGGAGAGTAATATTTTCCCATGTGTAGCTTGCTTTCAAGTACACAGGTTGATCAGGGAAATTATTTTGAAAACAGATTACTCAAAGAAATGCTCAATCCAGTTGGATTCTATAGGTCCAGGATAAATCCCTTTCATTATCATGTAAATTCTTAACCTGATTACTTAAGCTCTACATTGCAAAATATGAAGAACACATCAGCAAGAACAGAAGAGACCCCAGAAGATAGCACAAGTATTTCCAGTATGTCTACAACACTATTAGGATCATTATAGTTGGAATTACTCCATATTAACTAATTTTAAATAAGAATCCTGATTGTCCATTGTTGTTTGCCTTGGTTTATTCAAAGATAGAAGGAATGAGACCATTTCCAGTCCATATGCTAAGAAAGCCAAAAACTATCTGCAAGAAACAGCATCTTGACATGACAGCATTTTAGGAAGCTACACCAAAGAATAATGAGTGTGTATTTTGTGTTTTCCAACTCTGAGTCTATGATCCTAAGCAAATGGGAGCAAATTCTAGTCAATATTAAACACTTGAAGCAGGAAAACTAAATATAAAATCTTCTATTATTACAAAATTTGGGGATATCTAGAAAGCACAGGTAGTAGATGGAAGGCAACTCCCTGTTAGGTGACAGATAACCTGGAAATGTATAGTCTATAAAAATTGGTCATGAAATTCTTAATGAGACTTTATACCACAATCACTTTCAGGGCTTCATGTAAATTTCTTGAGGGAAGGGACTGTTCAGTTTTTGTCTTTCTATTTCTAGCGCCTGACACAGTGCCAGAAACATCATAGACACTCAAATGCTTAGAGAAATATTGGATAGAATTATAAAGAAAGATTTCATGACACAGAAGAGCTATGATGATAAACTCAGTGAAAAAGTCCATCTCTAAGCAAATTCCCAGGGAAGTAGCTTTCAGCAAGATTCAAAAGAAGCTGAAGCTGCTCTTGTGAATAATTTTGTTGTTGAAGTGGAGAATGTTGAACTTGAAGTGATGTAATCTGGGTTCCAATCTCAGTTCTGACACTTTCTACCTGTGGGAATGTGGACACGTTGTTTAATCTGTCATACCTCAGTTTCTTCATCTGTAAAATAAGAAGTTTGGACTAGATGACTTTTAAAGTTTCTTTAAGTCATAAATTTATGATTCTATGATATTATAACCTTTTTGTAGGAGAGAAAGGCAGAGAAAGAGAGACAGAGACAGACAGACAGAGACAGGGACAGACAGAGAGACAGAGACAGGTAGACAGATAGACACACAGAGAGAATAACAACTTCTAACTGAAAGGATCAGGTCTAGGAAGGCTTCCTAGAAGAGCTTACACTTGATTTGGAACTTGAAGGAAAGTTTTGAGAAGCAGAGATGAAAAATGAGATCATTCCAGTTATTTGGTCAACATTTACTATGAACCAGGTACTATGTTAATTTCTGAAGATACAAGGAAGGGCAAAAACACAAAGTTTCAAGACAAGAGGCAAAAAAAAGTACCTGCCTTCAGGGAGGTCAGTTTCTAGTGGGGGGCAACATTCAAACATTTATGTATAGGCAAGATAGTATTTGTTCTTTGTAAACCTGTAGATTTATTCTTTGTGGATATATAGATATAGGTGTCATCTGCATCAGCTGATACTTGAAACCATAAGAACTGAAAGGCTTTCAAGAGATTATATGTGAAGAGAGAAAAGAAAAAGATATAGGACAAAAGTTCTAAGAAATAGTTACTTGATGACACAGCAAAGGAGACTAAGAGAGTAAGACAGGAAGAAAGACGAGAGAGCGTTGTCATGTTGGTATCAGTTTAAGGGAGAGCATCCTGGAAGAGGGGTGGTCAATAGTTGAAAGAAATGCAAAAAAGGTCAAGAATGATTCCAAGTGAGAAAAGAACACTGAATTTTGCAGTTGGTTGTTGGAACTGACAACAAAGCAATGATCAAACAAACTGTGGTACAAGAATGAAATAGAATACCACAATGCAATTAAGATAGACCAGTAAGGGAATTGTGGGAAGACCTTTATGAAACAATGAAAATCTCCCTCTCCCCGTCAAAAGAAAAATAGAACCAGGAGATTGGTACACACATTAATGGCAATTGTGAAGAAAAAGAAGAATGATAATGAAGGGACATAGAATCCTAATGAAGACTTTCAAGGAAGGACTGAAAAAGTATTAAGATGTATTACACACTGAAATAAATTAAAATATTAACATGTATCAAAGAAATTTCCTGGTTGATCAGAAATGATAGAATGCACAGTCTGATTGTGCTCACATCTATGTGAGGTCACATGGTGTAATGGATAGAGCTGGTCTTGGAGTGGGGCAAAGATTTGGTTTCAACTCCTGCTTCTGATACGTACTGGTTATGTGACCCTGGGCAAGCCACTCAAGCTTCAACAATAAGATCACAGGTCAAATTAAGAAAACAATTTTAGTGGTGACATGATGAATAAGATGGAATACTAGACCTTTTTTCTGATCTCTATGACTTCTCAAACCTCTTCAAAACAGAAACCATGTGCCAAAGATATAGAAACTTCGGGTGTCTCCATATTTTAGGCAACCCACAACCCAAGAGAAGGAAAAAAAACCCAAACAACCTTCCTTCCTCCAAATCCAAACCCATAAACTGATGGGGGTAATATAGTACCCCCTCATCCACTGTCCACCATGCTACAGACACTAGCATTGTCTACACTAGCTGACCCATGGAGTGTACCTATAGGTTTCAATGAAGCTCAACCCATACCACAGCACCTCCTCCCTCATTATTACAAGTGTCTTGGAGTTCCAGGTCCTAAGCTGCAAAAATGACCTTGTACCTATGCAGAAGAATGTGTCAATATCAATGACTTTGACCACTTTAGGGTGATGTACAACTAGAGTGACCAGAGATATTCTGAAACAAAAATTGGGACCCATACTCTGACAAAGTATTTTTCATTTGCAGTCTCACTAAAAATCTGCTTTCTCTTCTTGAAATCAGAACCATCCTGAAAAATCCAGGATGTATAGATGGCATATTTATGCCTTAAAGCAGCATTGTTGAATGTCTAGCAGTCCTGTGAGATACTTTTCATCTATAACTTCAGACCCAAAGTAGACTTTGGCATAATAATGTAATCTGAAGAGTTAAATTCCATTCCTTAGTGGCTCAGGGACATGATCTGAGCCAACAAGATGTCTGTATTCCTGAGATGTGTTAATACTGAAGACAACAAAATTATATCTCACATCAGGCCAAGAAAGGGATAAAAGCACCATTCACAGGACAGGAGATGATGAAAAGCAGAGGGGAAAGATGTCACAGAACTGACTATGGTGGCCCATGTCTTTTCTCTTAGTCAGAAAAGTTAATGAGCAGATTTCAGGAGACAGGCACTTACAGGTTACCCTGTCAGCTACTCCAGTGCCTCATCTTTTATCTGCCACCTTCAGAGGGGAGTCAGAGAGAAAACCTTTGCCCATCTGATGCCGTGGCTCAGACGGGGCACGTCATCAGATTCCACACCACACGACTACACTTCAGATCATTGCACATGCCTGGCTGTTTGGGGCCTCATGTTTGAACTTAACTCACAGTTGCTGTATACTGAATCATCCCATGCAGTTTCATGGATCCTTTGATCACTAATACAAATCAAGATTTTTCTTAATCTTTTTACTAACTAGAAGTTTTCCTAGGATGTATCAGTTAGTTCCTTTGCTTTGGAAAGACACATACCATATTGTGTCATCATAATGACACATCCCTCCCCCGTGTGTATGTGTGTGCTTCCTTCCTCTCTCTTTCTTTGTGTGTCTGTGTTCTGGTTGTAGGTGGCAAAAGACAGACTTCAGACTTTTCACTCACCAAAGTTTCTGAGTCCAAAGTAGTGAGAAATTTAGAAGGCAAAGACTCTCAATAAATATTTGTTGAATAGGAACTTGTTCTGTGTATCCTGTCTACCAAAAATGTGATCCTTCTGTGTCCTGCTGTTGTTACATAGTGAGAAAGAAGGGAGATAGGAAAAGGATATCTTCAATTAAGAGACAGGGAGAAAGAATATAAGTTTCCAGACAAAACTTTTTCACCAAGCTAAGAGTCTGAGGCCAACAATGTTGGCCATTTTGACGGTAGTTGGCAGAGGAGAACCAGAAGTAGAATGACTAGAAGAGAAACTGACCAAAGAGAAAAGGGATCAAGAATACATCAAGTGAAGGGTGAACATGCAAAATAAAGAAGGTAGTTATTAATAGGCTTCCTTTTATGATTTTGGCTTATTTGTATTGGAACTATTGATGTAACTTTTGGTTCCAGCATATTGTCTGCCAGTTATGATCAGAACTAGGATCATAGAAATGAGGGCAGGGGGCAATATGGTGCACTGGGAAAAAATGATGGATTTGGAGTCAGAGGAAGTGGGTTTGAATCCTGACTCTGCATCTTACTACATGTGTGGCCAAGGAGTAGTCACCGTATCTTACCAGACTTCAGGTTCCTCATCTGTAAAAATCAGGACATTTAATTCAATAACCTCTAAGTTCTCAACCAGCTCTCAGACTGTAATCCTATGACTTTTTAAAAAAAGTCACCTTTGCAGACTTGCCCTGAGGGAACTCATATATCTAACAACCTCAGAGTCTGTCCTAGTTGTTAAACAATAGTTAAATAGAACAGCAACAATGACAAAAACCAATAATAGCTTGTATTTATTGCCTTAAGGTTTGCAAAGCACTTTTGTGTATGTTATTTCATTTGATCCTTATTATAACTCTGTGAAATGGACATTATTTTAGCCCGAGACTGAGAGAGCTTACATGACTTGTCTAGAGTCACATAGCTATAAATATCTGACTCAAGTGTTCCCGAGTTCAAACCCAGCATTGTATCTATCATACACCTGGTTATATAGTGATGCTGTTCCTCACACAACACTACATTTCCTACTTTGAGCTTTATCACTGGTTTTCCCTGATTCCTGGAAATCTCCTTCTCATCTCTTCCTATAGACTTCCTTGGCTTACTTCATATAACACCTAGTTCCATCTTGTACAAGAAGCCTTTTCCATTCCATAATCTCAGTGCCTTCCCTCTGAGAATACCCCCAGATTATCCTGTACTTACCTTGTTGCTGCATAGTTGTTTGCATCTTTCTTTTTTTTCACATTAGACTGTGAACTCTTTCCCCCCTTTCTTTCTTCTTTTTTTCCTTTCCTTTGTATCTATAGTACTTAGCATTGTGTTTGGCACATAGAAAGTAATAAATGTGTTTCTCTCCTGTTTATACATGGCAAGATAAACATCAAATGTTCCTAGAGGAAAAACCAACCCATACATACTTTCTACAATTAAAAAAAGCTCTGATAATTGAGCTTTTTGACTCATTTTGCCAAGGTCCAGGGCTCATCATATTCCTCCTCACCTTTATAATACTTCTTTATGTACTGTCCATCCCCATAAGATTTAAAACCTCTTTGGAGGGAAGAGACTATCTTAATTTCTCGCATTTGTATGTCCTTCACTCAGCATAGAGCCTGGCATCTATCCATCCATCCATCCATCCATCCATCCATCCATCCATCCATCCATCCATGTTTTTAGGACTAATCTTACTCTGATATATAACCCAATGACTGTTCATATGAGTTGGAGGTGACAAGCTTCACTCCTTTCAGTAAACAAGAATTTATTATGAGTTTGCTATTTGCCAGTCATTGTGCTAAGTGATGGCCTAGAAGGACTTCCAGAAATCAATGCCATAGTACTTGCAGATATACAGGGAGTTGATCTCTGGTTATTCTCATAGACAATTTATAAGTAATTGTAATTTCCACTTGATTTGTGGAATTTGGGCCTTCAGCTATAAAATATATTACTTGTTTTTAATTCAGGGACATTAGAGTAATTACTCAATGTCCCCAAAAATACATCCTTATTGCTTACATACGTGGTGGGTTTGTAATAGGGCCCTAAATAGAACCATGAGATAAAAATCAGGATTAATAGTGATCACTTTTTGTATGAAATTTTAAACTTTTCAAAATAATTTAGACCTATTATTTCAATTGATCTTTATAAAAACCCTGTGAGTCATATTCCACAGATATTATTCTCCCCAGTTCACAGATTGAGATTTAAGATTAAATTTGTCCATGCTCAAGGAGAGTGAAAGTCAGGATTCAAACCCAGGCCTCTATGATTTCCAATCAAACACTTATCAGTACACTATGTTTCCTCTCATTCTGACTTACTGATAGGTGTGTGTATTTCACTTAAGTTCAAACTGAAAAAAAGATCTTTCATTCCAAACTATATAAATACCTAGTAAACCAATTCTAACTAGAACTAAACCTACATAGTTCATAAAATTTTTGAATGGGGAAACATTAGGCCATAAAATATTTTTTAACCCAAACCTGAATAAAATCATTGTTTTATTTAACTTGAATCTTGATGGGGAAAGAGTTATTTTTTTTTGAGGGGGGAAGGTAGGGCAATTGGGATAAAGTGACTTGCCCACAGTCACATGGCTAGTTTTGTGTTAAGTGTCTGAGGACAAGTTTGAACTCAGGTCCTCCTAACTTCAGGGCTGGTGCTCTATTCTCTGTGCCACATAGCTGCCCCAGGGAAAGAATTCTAATAAACTCATTGGTGTCTCTCAGCTACTCAGACACACACATTTGCTCAGTATTTCCTTCTCTTCTATGTACCAACCATTCTTATTGTTGGGGGTCTGGAACAGCTATAGTAGGTGGGTAAGAGGTATTGAAAAGAGAAAAAAAATGAAGACATTACATTCCATGTATAAACTGAATACTTCATGAGAACATGAGACTAGACAGCAAACTATGTTTCAGGTCACAAAGTAACTGAGATTTTGTCAGCATAGTGAGCTCCCTTCACCAAGAAGGTCATACTCTATCTAGGACTTAGCAGATAAGGCCTAAGGAGTTGAATGATATTCAAAGAGGCTAGGTGACTTCTTTATGGCCACATAACTATTTCAGTATCAGAGGCAGGCATTGAATCCAAGTCCTCCAGACTCTAAACTCAACCCGCTGTCCACTGAGAAACATTGCCTACTGTGATAATTCAAATATTTTATCCACTCCATAAGAATAACATAGATTTAGTTGATATTTATTGAGTTTTCACCATAGGAATTAATTGAATAAGCATTATTTTTGGGTCTATGGAGGATTTTCTAATGTTTCTGACACCTAGAAGAATTTCATTTTGAAGGTTGCTAAAATGTTGCATATTCTTATTCCTTTTAGAAAAGAACTTTTTCATGGAGAATAATCTTGGTACATTCCTGGGTTTTTAAGCACTGGGCAGGTAAAGGGACTGTTAGTATTTGCTTTTTTTCTAAGATGTTGTTGTGGTCAGTTATCATTACAAGTTTATCCTCAATTATCAAATAAAATTGATCAGGAACATCTTGTATCAAATTGAAGAATCTGGTATCTCCATTTTTTATCCCTAAGGAAACTTGAATCAAGTGAATATGTTTAGAGCTCTTTTTTCCTTCTTGCTGTGAGTTGGTGAGAAGAGCTTTCCTCTTTCCCATCTCCTCCATTTGCATGGTATGGATTTTAATATCCCATGACCAATAAGGGGACTGTAGATAGTTTGTAAGGGTAGCATGGGATAGGCTAACCAGATCATGTAATGAAAAGCTATTTCACATGCTTCCTCCATCCTGCACACACCTCTAAACTGTGGCAGGGGAAAATGTAGCCCTAAGAAAATGTTTCCACGAACCAGATCTGACAACTTTATGTTTGTTATTTCTCCTCAGTCACTAGTGCAATTTTATATTTAAGAGCTCTTTTCCCCCAGTGGAAACAGTATTCCTTGCTTTTGCCTCACAGAAATTGCCATGTTACTATGGTCATTCCTCTCTGCTAGAAGACTGAGAGAGAAATTCCCTCTGGATTTCTGAGGAGAGAAAGTAGAGCAGATCAATTTTTCCTTGGAAATCTGCAAGACAATCTGGGAACAGGCAACTTACTTTTACCATTTGATTTTCATGAAAACCAGTTATGGTCAAGTCAAGTTTAACAGTATTGATGGAGATGTAGTGTTATCTCTTCAATTTCTACTTCACCAATTCAGAATTTGTCATTTTTCCAATAGGGGCCAAGATAAAGATGACTTTTGAATTATATATGACAGAGATTGACCATCATTATAAAATGATGGACAAAAGTATGAACCACTTTGTGACATATGAGGCAGGGTGGTGGTAGTGGTTGTGATGTGCTAATTTCTAACATTTATTAAGTCAGACAGGCTTGTCTCCAATTTTCAGTAAGGTTTTATTGTTGTGGTATGGATAACTTCAAATAACAGATAATCTAAACATTACATACCCTTGAAATCCATCTGCATTGTTAATTTTGCAAGAGGTTTTTCTTCCTTCTGGGGAATCTTTAAAAATAGACTATCTTGTATTCTTTAGGTTACATTTTTGCAGAAGGATGGACTCTGGCATTTTGAAGTTCTTACTAACCCAATATTGAATTTCCTACATCTTAATATTCAAATGCAAAGGTTTTTTTTTGGGGGGGCAGGGTTACAATCTTCATTCTCCTTGATCTCTCCCCCTGGGATACTCTTGGCCATACCTCCTTTTATTCTATGGCATTTTACTCAGTTCTCTGTCTTCCTAATCACTCCTATTGTCTCTTTTTCCTCTTCTCATTCCTCAAATGTTAATGCCTTCTCCATTAGTTTTATCCTCAATCCCCTCTATTCTTCTACACTATGGTTTCTTTTCTATGTTACCAGAATTTTTGGCAGCCTGGTGAAGCATATGAACTCCTCTTCAGAGTAATGTTTTTTAATTGTATAAAATAAAAGGCATAGGATCATAAAGGAAACCAATTACACAGAAATACCATTATCAAAATATTGAAAAAAAAAAAAACCAACCACCAAGATCCTGGACCCTAGGTTAAGATCACCTGCTCTACACTTTCCTCCATGATAACCTAACCCAGTTATTATCTCTATGAAGATGGCTCTCAAATCTATATGTCCAACCTTGAGCTCTACTGGCCCTTCTGGACTTCATTTACCACTGCTTAAGCAACAACTCCACCTGGATATGCTGTCATCACTCATTATGCCAACAAAACGTGAAGTATTGTCCTAAGCAGTTCAATGTTTAAAGAAATGAGCAAGATAAAACAGGATGGAAAGTACAAAGCATTACCTTTAATGACTGAAGTATTTATTAAAAAAGATGGGATTAATGCATTTTTTTTGTGGAAAGACAAAAGTATATGGTTTACGTTATTGAGCAATTGTTTCCAACATAGTAGGCAGTGTGAAATAAGACAGGAAAAAAAGGATAGGAATGTGTTTAAGAGAGCTTGAAAAGCTAACAGCTGCCTTTTAGAAGGATGAAAGGGAAAAAGAAGGGGACAAGTAGGAAGCTGATCATGACAGAGTCAGGGTATAAATGACAGAGGTAGTTATGATTTTTGGAATTATGAAAAGCACATACATGGAGATTACTAGATATTGGAGCCGGTCAGGATGGTAAAAATGGAAAAGGACACTAGATTAGGAGTCAGGAAATGGGTTCTAGGTTTAGTTTTCCTTTTAGCTATTGATGTGACCTCTGCTCTGAGCCTGTTACTTTAGCTGTGAAATGAAGGTGAATGAGGTGATCTCTGAAATGACTTACAATTTAAAATTAGATGAGGCAGTGTGGTTAAGTGGTAAGACTCTTGATCTTGAGTACAAAGAATGGAATTCAAGTCTCAGCCCTTTTTATTAAGTGCAGCAAGCTGAGCAAGTCACTTCTTCTCTTGGGACCTCAGTTTCTCCATCTTTAAAAGTAAAGGGGTTGGTTTTTTCTTAACATTTTTTTGAGACATAGACTCCCCCTCTTTGACAATCTGATGAAGCCTGTACCCCTTCTCAGAATAATGTTTTAAATGCACAAAAACTAGGATTACAAAACAAACTATTGAAGTACAGTTAACACAATATAAAAAAGTTTTGAACTGTAGGTTAAGAACCCTTAGTTGAGATGATTACAAGGGACCTTCCAGCCCCAAATTTTATAATTCCATGAAACAGTTTTTAAGTAGTTGCATGCACTCTGTTAAGGACTATGCAGAACAAATTAAATTGCCTTGCCCTCTGCCCTCTAAGTGCTTGTGCTGAGAGTTTCTTAGTGTTATCTATCACTCCCTGGCTCTTGCACCTTGAAAGCAGATTCTATCACCTATTTCCTCAACTTCAGAAAGACCTCTTGATCTCTCTGTTATTTTAAGATGGGGGAAGGTAGCTGGAGAACAGCTTCTCACTGTGTACTGTACTTCACATTTTTCATATGGGCTACATTTATAGTTAGCACTCAAATGCATGCCTACCTGGTCTTGATGATCAACATGTTTCCCACCCCTATCCCACCCCCTTCTTCCTGTTAATACACTGGCAAAGTTGTTTTAAAATAGTCCATCATTGGGAAAATATTGTTTCTGGGTTCTTGCCAAGGTCAGAGTGAGACCTACAAATTATCTGAGTGGTGTCATTCACAAGAATTCAGCCTACTCCATGTAAACACAAGTTGGAAAATCTGGGAGGGGATTATAGCAATGGATGTCTCTCTCGATGTCACCATCTACTTCTCCTTGCCCATGCCCTGATTGTTTTGGAAATTGATTTTTTCTTCCTTCCATTTTACATACATCTTTCATTTTTGGTTTTTGGTCTAGGCTTATATTTCATTATAGAGAATCGAGTATAGAAAACTTAGAAACTTCCTCCACAATAAAGTATTCCCTCTATAAGCCTTGAGCTCACTTTCCCACAAATATAAACATCTTTGGTGGGAAAAGTCAACATGCATTGAGATCATATATGGGGTATAGACATGTGGAGGATGTATGGCCATGACACCTGACCAGAGGTACAGACATGAATGGAACAGATTTATGCTTCAAGGTATATATACTTGAAAAGGCAACACACACCTCTAAGGTAGAGGAGATTCTGATGTTTTATGGTGATGTCATCACACAATCCTCATTTTGGACTTGCTCTTTCCTGGGCATTGCTTTCCACTGCTCCCTACCTTGTATCACACCTCACCTGTTTCTGACTGGTATCTTATCTTCACTTCAAATGATCTTCAGCTATTCACCTGTCTTCAGAGTTACTTAAGACCCTACTCCTTATCTACTATTAGGTGTTGTGGTTGGTAAGCCTTTCCCCTGCAAAGAAGGTCTACAATTCTGCCAGGCATTTGTTTTAGTTGTCTAAACTGTCCATTGCAATATGCCTAGAAAGAAAGAGCCAGATTGTGAAGGGATTGACATATCAAACTGAGGGAAGGCATTAATGAATAAGGGAATAAGCATTTTTATTAAGCATCTACTATGTGCCAGGACAGTTGGGCAGCTAGGTGGAAAAGTGGATAGAGTACTAGGCCTGTAGTTAGGAAGACTCATCTTTTTGAGTTTAAAGCTGACCTCAGACACTTGCTAGCTATGTGACCCTGGGCAAGTCACTTAACCCTGTTTGCCTCACTTTCCTCATGTGCAAAATGAGCTGGAGAATGGAATGGCAAACCACCCAATATCTTGCCCAAAAAACCCAATGGGATTATGAAAAATTGGACATGGCAGAATCAATTGAATAGCAACATGTGCCAGGAACTGTGTGAAATGCTTTACAGATATTATCTCATTTGATCCTCACAACAACCCTTTAAAATAGATATTATAAGTTTCATTTTTCCAGTTGAGGAAACTCAGGCAGACAGAAGTTAAGTGACTTACCCAAGAACATATAGCTGGGAAAGTTTGAGAAATTTTAGCTCAGGTCTTCCTGACTCCAGGCCCACTGCTCTATATACCTAGATTTCTCAAGGAGTTGGTATTTTATCTTAGAGGCAAAACTGTAAGTTCTTTATATATATATATATATATATATATATATATATATATAAATTTTTTTTTGCCTTTTGGAAGGCAATTGGGGTGAAATACCTTGCCCAAGGTCACACGACTAGTTTTTTTTTTGTGTGGGTGTTAAGTGTCTGAGGCCGGAACCGAACTTAGGTCCCTCCTGACTCCAGGGCCGGTGCTTTACTCACTGCATCACCTAGCCACCCCTAAAACTGTAAGTTCTTATACAGGGAAATGACATTGTCAGAATTACACTTTAGAAAAACTACTTTGGAAGTTTTATGGAAAATTAACTGGAGAGCAGAGAGGCTAGAAGTGCAGAATCCACCTAGGAGAATAGTAGAGTTATCTCTTCCACAATGTGGAGGCTAGAGGCACAGAACCCCCGTGATCTGGAAGATCCATGTAAAACTTTTTGGGCCTCCCTTTGGAATTTAAATGACTCAAGATAAGAGAAAGGAGATGTAAAGATCATGATGGGGCCAGCAGGAGATGTCACATGATAGATTGCTATAAATACTTGGCATCTGCAAACCAGTGTGTAGAATTTGTAGTTCTTTTACTACAAAATTCCCATTTAATTTCTTATGTTGACCCATGCTAAGTCAAAATTGAGATATAAGGATATATAAATTGAGATAGGGAAAGTTGTGATATGAAAGGGATAACTACAATTGATTTTTATTTTCTCAATTGTTAAGTACCCTGGAATTTTCCGTTTTGGGTAAGAACAAAAAACCATTTACTTTGTTAATTATTTTTTATTAATAAAGTAAAAGGAGATACATTGAATGAAATGTTTTGATATTTCAATGATTAGAATAAAATAAAAATCTCAAGGCAATGATCTTTACCATAAATTTTGTTTTATAAAGGAGTAGAGAATTAAAATTGGGGTCCCAGCACTCTCCCAAATGGAAAATCCTATTTCTCATCTTTAAAGAGTCAATTTATAAATAACTCAACAGTTTAAAATTTTAATCTCAGAACTTTGAGAAAGTTTTAGGACTTGGTAAAAGAGAAGCTGTGATATATGTTATTAAGAATCTGCATTTTTATTTGAAACTCAAGGAATTGTGGAACTGAATCTTGTAGACTAAAAGTAAACAAACAAATTAATAAAGACCAAAAAAAAAGAATCTGCATTTTTAAGAAATGCAAAATAATCTCATTGTATTCAGGGAAATATGCATCATTTTCCAATAAATTTCTTTCTTCCTGAAAAAAAGGCAGATGCAGGTATTAAAGCACATGCAAATTTCTTTTGAAATATGTTAAGCTTGTAGTACATGCAGCCTGCAACTCTCCTGAGTATGGCCTGAACCAGATGAAAATTCAATTGGAAAGTATTTAACAAAAATAACTAAAAATATTATAAGATATAGATAATGTTATGTATTTAAACTAAGTCAATATGTGGTTAATGTACAGATTAGAGGCTTCCATTTCTAGGGGAGTTAGACATCACTGTTGTACATGAAATATTCCCCACTATGTTATAGTGATTATAATCCAGGTGATTACTTCAAAATACATTTAGGTATAGGAACCTGGAGTTGGAAGGGACCTTACATAAATAGTCCAATCCCTATTTTATAGATAAGGAACTAAGAAATAGAAGTGGTAACTTGTACAAGGGCGTGACCAATAGTGACAGACCACCTTCTAGTCCAGATATTTCAGCTGTGTTAGGTGGACTCCATTGCCAAAATGGCAGGAACACTCTGTCAGCTGTCAGACTCGATGGGCTTTAGTGGATGGAGTCTTCTGTTTTGGAGCATGACAAAAGTACAACTATTCCTCACTGCTGCTTTGTAAAATGGGTCTCTAGACTTCTTGCATTGTCATGATGGATATCTTTGTCTCTTTGGTAGTTATTTAATGGGACATAGTAATCATCATTCTAAATAAACTCCTTGGCTACAAAAGGGTCAAAAATGTCTGTGGAGCATGTTGTCAAGGAATCACACAAAGACAGACAGATAAGACAAGAGTCTTGTACAACAAATAGCCTAATGACAACCAGTTGTTACAATACAGATTATGACAATATCAAGGGATTAAGGCCTACAAGGGTCTCTAACAAAGCAAACAAGCAGAGATGTTAGCTGGAGTACTGACTTTTAGAGTAAGTCAAGAGCTTATGGCTTGATCAGAAGTTCAAGTAGGTAAGGAGGAGCAAGAAACTCACCACTACAGAGATTAATAATAGCAACTAAAAATAATACCAAGCATTTACACAGTATTTTAAGGTTTACAAAATGCTTTACAAATATTATCTCATTTTATCCTCACAACAGCCCTGGGAGTTAGATGTTATTATTATCCCCAGTTGATAGAGGAGGACATTGAGGCAGACAGCGGTTAAGTGACATGCTAAGGGTCGTACAAGTAGTAAGTGTCTGAAGCTAGATTTGAACTTGGGTCTTCCTGACTATAGGACAAGAGCTGAATTTCAGAAGGCTAGTCATTTGGAAGCAGTCAGAAAAAACAATGAAAGTCATCCATAACTTGTGGAGCAAGAGGGGATGTTAGGACAAAGTTTCCCCTATCAGGAGGTATATGCTTCTTATTGAAACAAATACCAATTATTCCATTTTGTGGAAAATTCAGTACCTAAATTTGTGGGTGGGTGGGTGGTTGCATTTACCTGGAAAGGCCTGAAGTAAGGATCCAGTTACCTAGAAGGTGACTGATGTTACTTTTCTATGGATATATGTTTAACTGATTTTGAATTTTTGACTTGAAAAGTAGACATAACCCTTTATTCAACTCTGTTTAGGAGCAAGTGGTCTACAACCAAGTTAGCTGTACTAGTGGTGACTTGCTTAGACAAAATTTAATTCAGCCACAATTTTTTCTTACTTACAATTCTAATGATGCATATTTGAAGTTATGCTTTGCTACATTTATACTAACACTTTTGTTCATAGCAAATATGGTTAATGAATAGAAGAGTCATAATGATCAGAAAAGAGTATTAGGAAGATTACAAAGACAGTGGTGTAAATTTGGAGAAGCATAGACAAGAAGGAGCAGCTAGATGTCACAGTGGATAGAACTCCAGACCTGCAGTCAGGAATACCTGAGTTCAAATTGGACCTAAAATACCTACTAGCTGTGTGACCCTGGGCAAGTCGCTTAAGTCTGTTTCTCTCAGTTTCCTCCTCTGTAAAATGAGCTGGAGAAGGAAATGCAAATCTTTTCACTATCTTTGCCAAGAAAACCTTAAATGGGGTCATGAAGAGTTGGACACGATTGAACAACAGCAAGACTGGAGAAAGCAAGAACAGTAGAGGAACCTTTTATGATAGCTGTGTTGTGAAGAGATGCAGGCTTGAACTAGAGTGGTTGCAATGATGAAGAAAAGCAAGGGAAGGATGACAGAAATATTTTGGAAGCTAAATCAGTAGGATTTCAGAACTGAGTGTATGGTAGGTGAGAGGTAGTAAAGCAGAGTGATGAATCAGAGAAAGGGGGTCTGTGATGAAAGTGGTACCATCAGTGGAAATAGAACAATTGAAGGAGAAACAGGGCTTTTTAAAATATATTTATTTACTTTTAGTTTAAAACATTCAGTTCCACAAGCTTTTGAGTTCCAAATTTTCTCCCCCTCCTGCTCCCCCCTAAGGCAGCATGCAATCCAATATAGGTCCTACAATATAAGTTCTTCACTTTAAACATTAGTCAAGTTGTAAAAAAGCATTATAACCAATGGAATAAACAACGAGAAAGGAGCAAAATAAAAAAGAGGGAGTGAGTAGTTTGCTTCAGTCTGCATTCAGACTCTGTAGTTCTTTGGATGTGGATGAAATAGGGCTTTTTAAATGTCTATCCTTTGGGAAGGGGAGGGGAGGATGAATTCACTTTTAGATATGCTGTGTTTTAGGTTTTGTCAAGATATCTAATCAAGATATATACCAGGAATTGGGAAATGTAGGATTGTAGTATGGGAAAGGCTAGGAATCAAGATAAAGATTTAGGAGCCATTTACACGGAGCCGTGGTATTATAGAGCACTGATATTTGGATTATAATTCTGGTTCTCTTACTTTCTGCAACAGGGAAAATTATTTAATCTCTCTGGGCCTCAGGTTTTTTTTTTTTTATTTGTAAAGTGAGGGGGGCTGAACTAGATGATTTCTCTCCATGGTTCCTTCTAGCTCTCAAACCCATGCCCACTTTGCAACCATCCAAAATGCTTAAGGACCTTATTTCATAATTCGGAGCTTTTTAAAATAATAATCTGATGTACCAAGCAGGGAGTTACAAATGGGGAAGAAAAAAAAAACAAAACTGAAGGCCAGAGGCTACATGCTTTTCTTTGTTACACAAAGTGGCAGAAACAGTATTGAAATCAAGTAGTTTGCCTCCAAGGGAGTGAGAAATGCAGATAACTTAGAGACACCTATGAGTTTTTACAGGAGAAAGTTAGAAGACAGCTGGCTTCTAGTGACAAGTAGCTTCTTCCCTACCACCTGCCTTCTCAGCCCACACATCTCCACCCCTAGGACTTTGCTAATAACAGGAACCACTTAGAATCCTTAGGTGTGTGTCAGATGTTCTGATGCAGTCAATTGAAGCTTGTCAAAAGACTTCTTCAAATACCTACATCGCCCCATATCAGTACAAAGTCCAGCAAATCCAGCAGATGGGCTTTAATCATCTCCCTTTCAGTGGATTTGGGGTAGCCTCGAGGGATCAAACTAATACACTGCCAAAGTGCAGTTGCTAGTGTGTGCTAATTGTATCCTTGGGAACACTTTCTTTTTTCTTTTGACCTTAAGTTGCAATTGTCAAGTAGACACTAACCATTTTCTAATCAAGTGGTTAACAAGAATTTATTGTGCCTTACTTAGAGTAGAGGAAGACAGTGCTTTCTCTCAAAGAGCTTATCATTTGTTTATAGATAAGACATATACATTCACAGAAAGATAGCTAGTGATATAATGCAGTTTTCTCTAAGTTCCAAATGAGGAAACAGGCAATAAGTGCTACAGACATGGGAGAACACATCCAGCTGGGGTGGTGGGGAAGGAGGTGAAAGATGACTTAGTCCTGGGACATAATAAGTTGAATTTCAGGAGATGGAAGTGAGAAAAATGGAATTTTCTAGATGGAGAGAATAGTGTAACCAAAAAAAAAAAAAAAAGACCAACAACACATTTTCCATGAAGACAATAATGAATAGAATGGTTTTTGGAGTGAAATATTTGTTTAGGGAAAGTATGGGAGATCAGGATGGAAAGGTAAGTCAGGTCCAGATTCTAGTAGTCCTTGAATTTTAGATGAAAACATTCAAACTTTATCTTGAAGGAAATGGGGCATCACTGAAGATTTTTTAGCAGCAGTAACATGATATATTTCTTATGTGATTTGGGTCAGGCTTCCCCTATTAATACCTCTAGTCTTCTGGTTTCTAATGCCAGGATGAGAAATCAGCCGTACACACCTGAGGTAATATTGACCCTTTCCCTCTAAACCCATGAAGTTCAGCAGCCTCGGTGTTAATATGTTGTGAATGTGAGTGCAACCCAGATATCTCACATATTGATTAGGAAGAAGTGCAAGGCTTGGTACAATTAGTTGTGCTAAGTCTCTGAGCAACATTTTTCAAAGGATCATTAAAGTTTAAATAGATGATACATAGAACTATTTATGGAACAATTATATATATATGTATACATACACATATGTATATACACATCTATTTGTGTCTAATGGTAGCCATCTCTAGGGTAGGGGGAGAGGAGGGAAGAAAAAAATGGGGGAAAAGGAATTTACATGATAACTTTGTTGTGTATTTGGAGGGAATAGCAAGTTATACATGGTAGATTTGCAGTTTCATGTGCAATCATCTTTTTATTATTTTATCATATTGTATTGTATATATATTTTATTTTATTATAATTTGCTGATTCCTTTTTTTTTAGCCAACACTTGATGACTGTTGGATAAGAAACTTTGGAGACTTACCTCTTTAGAAACCACGGCCCAATTTGTGGTACTCTAAATATCTTGCTGGGTGGTGCCATGGATAAAGCTTCAGGCCTGGAGCCAGTAAGACCTGAGTTTAAATCCAGCCCCAGGTACTCCCTAGCTAAGTTACCCTAGGCAAGTCATTTAACCTTTGTCTGCTTCAGTTTCCTCAAATATAAAATGGGGAAAATGGGGTTGGTTGTGAGAATCAAATGAAATAATATTTGTAAAGTGTTTACCCCACAGTACCTAATACAAAGAAAGCACCTAATAAATGATTGTTACCTACCTTTTTGTATCTTCCTCCTTCCTGCCTATGCTTGGACCCTCCCTTGTATGGTTTAAAATACCTATAAAACACCTATTGCTTAATGAATTAATGGTCTCTGTCTTAATTTTTGTGTGTGAAATCACCTCTTAATCCTATGTCTAAATTCACTTAGCTACTGTTAAAGATTAGGAAAGGTGGTGATAATGGAAATGGAAAGAACCGATGTTTGTTAAGTATTTTAAAGAGAAAACATTGATGGGACTTGGTGGGTGAATACAGCATAAAGTAAGAGGATGTTAAGATTTCTCTTACAGTTAGAACCCAAGCGAATCAGAAGACTGATCCATGATTCATAGAAACAAAGTCAGAAGGAGGAGTTAGAATGAGGTGGAGAGAGTAGGGGAGAAGGGAGAAAGATGATGCATTTGAGGTGAGGATGGAACATTAAAGAAGAAAAACTCAGAATAGTCTCATTTGTGATGCCATAGAAAAATAGAATATGAACCAGAAGAGAGCTTGGAGGACATACAAGCAGTTATTAACAGAGCTAGTATTTAAACCCCTCCTCTGACTTAAAATCCTCACCTCATTCCTCTCTGTACCATGTCTACTCAAGACATATTTGGCAGATCAGCCTTTTGTCATCCGGAGTTTGCTAAACAGAGTATATTATTACCCTTGTCCTCCTTGTCACAACCCAAGAAGAATGCAAAGCATTTTAAAAGCACAGTGGAGCCTTCTCTGTATCAAAATGCCATATAAAATGTCACACAAGATGTAAGAGTAGTCTTATGCATAAAGCTACACATATTCAAGAGTAAATTGTGTACACAATCCATAAATGGCAGTACTTAAGACTTTTCTGGTTGAGTTTCTGTGGTTATAGCCACCCTAGTCAGGGTATAAACCAAGGTTGAGGACACCAAAATCAGCCCATTAGGTACAAGTACAGTCAAGAATTTGGATCACAAAACCATGCCAGAATCAGAATTTTGTAAGAAAAAACAAATCATGGAGTAGGAATCAGAAGACTTTGTTTCTACTCCTATCTCTATAAGTAACTCACTGCATGGTTATAGGCAAGTTTTTTAATCCCTAGGCCTGTTTCCTCATGAATAAAATGAGGGTGTTCAACTAGATGATCTCTAAGCTTCCTTCTAGCACTGAAATTCTATGCTTCCTTCTGGCACTAAATTCTGAAGTCTGGCTACACTAGAGCTTTGTATTTGATACCATATTATATAATTCTTGTGTTTGACCTTGAGATCATTCCCTGCAGATATTATCATAGCATTTCCTCCCTTCACCCTGACTTGGGGCATGCTCAGCAGGCAAAAACATGGAAGCTTGCTTTGAGCTTGCTTTTAGGCATGTGTGGTGGAGGGGGCCCTTCCACCATTTCAGGGAATATACAGATCATTTTAATTCAACATTTGGAGGCTTAGTGAATCTTCTAACAAATCCTATTTCCCTACCCAGGCACCACATGTCTTTGAACAGATGGCTCCTGTTACTTTTGGTTTTATCTTTCTTGACCTTAGATGAATAAGTTTCCTGATATGGAAGAAACAAGGCAATCAATAAGACAGGAGATCCATCAAAGCTATTTAAAGGAAATTTCCACCAGCAGCCACAGTTGGTATTTGTAGCATCTGAATTCATTAAGGAGTAGAGTAGACAAATGACCTACTTGACTTAGTCCAGCAGTGGATTACCCTGAATTACCAAACCCTGAAACGGGTCAATCTAGTTGTGTGTTTGCCCCAAAGTTCATATGCCAAAGGAGCAAAGGACTCCTAGAGTCAGGAGTCATGAGATACCCCTTGACTCCATGTATTCCTTATGTGTATACCTCATTACCTTCATGTTTTAAGTTTGAGCCATTCTCCATAGGAGCCTTGTGCGAATGAAAAGAAATAATGTTCCCTATTTTATTCCCATTTTGGGGAGGCTACTTTACTTGCTACACCTTCTTAGTAAATTTTAGTTTATAAAAATCAGTTGATGTCAATTGGTTGATTGAAATTGGGAAACATAAGATTATAGAGAGGGGAACTTGAATGATGGACCCACAAGATCAAACAATGATAGAACCCCCAAAATTAAAGTGATTATGCTAGTTTGAATGAGAATTGAGAGAGTAAGCACAGAAGGGTGTACTATATTATGTTTAATGGGATTGGGTCTTGCTAGTTATGATAGGATTATCTAACTGGTAGCTAGGGTTCTTAGACTTCTTCTCCATCTATGAATCACTATGAGATTCTAGGCAGGGAGCTTTTTCTTCTTTTCAACATCAGGAAAAGAGAGATAATAACTGTCCATATTGATAGTGCTGTGATGGGTTGGTCTATAAAAAAGACCTAAATCTAGGTTTTTTATTGCTGATGTTATTGTTACAATTCAATAAAGAAGCATTTCTTAAACTCAAAGTAGTTTGGTAGATAGGGTGTTGATTTGAAATCATAAAGGACAAGATTTAAAACTTGCTTCTGACATTCAATAGTTGTTTGATCATGAACCATGAAGAAGCAATTAAATCTTGCCTCAAGCAAATAAGACTTTTATTCATTATAGACAGTGAAGATCCAGGCCAATGAAACTGCAGATCTTGTTATATTGATGTACCTTCAAAGTATGGGTACATACAGTGTGATGATGGTGGAAGAGATCTTGTGAATTCAGAGTCCTGTTTCTAGTTGATGCCTTTAATCAGGACTAAGTCACGTTCATCCCATGCAAGCTTGATTTCATTTCCCTTAGATATCCCTCTATCTTCCAATTTAAGTTTTTCTCCCCATTATTTGGGGCTCAGATCATGACCTATATGCCTTTTTCAGTATTTAATTCTCTTGTGATCCTTTCCTATGCTGAATTTATAGCTAGAAATACCTAGATTTTTACAATTTGTTTTTGTTTCATGCTTTCTACTCTTAACCCCCTTTAATTTTTTTCTGTATCTATCAAAAAGTCTAATACATAGGAAACAATAAAAAAGTACATCCTTTATTTACAGTATTGAAAAAGACCTTCGAAGGGCAGCCAGGTAGCACAGCGGGGGAATCCCAGGCTCAGACACTTAGCACCCACCCAGAAACACCTGGCCATGTAACCTTGAGCAAGTTACTTAACCCCAATTGCTTAGGGGCAGCCAGGTGGCTCAGCGAGTAAGAGTACCGGCTCCAGTGTTGGGATGACCTGGGGATCAAATCCGGGCTCAGATACTCGGCACCACACCCAGAAATAACTGGCCGTGTAACCTTGAGCAAGTTACTTAACCCTGATTGCTTTAAAAAAAGAAAAAAAAAAGACCTTTGAAGTAGCTTGTTAACTACTTGATAACTATCTCCCAACTATTCAGAGGTATAACTTATCAGAGTCCCAGGAAAGTCATCTTAGGGAGGCAAGGAAGCAGGAACAGGGAGGCATTCCAATGAGAAGGGTTGAAAAAAAGATAACAGCTTTTTGAGCTTATTTCCCCTTCACCCCTACTCGCTTTATTGCCCAGTCATCTCTGGTCGAAAGGAAAGGCAGTGGTAGATGGAAGCCTATTAAAGGGACTGGATTTCTAGTGTTACAAATAATTTAAACCCCAATGATGTAGGTATTAATATTCTAAGCATCCATTATACAGCTCTAACCTTCATTGTATAGAAACGATCAGCACTGCCAAATCAGTGCCCAACTCCTTGGCAACAAGAGTATTGATCTTTTTTCCCAGGCTCCTTCTCCTCAGTGCTTCCATGAGTAATTCTCCTACTCTGGAGTGTGAATGGTGAAAAGGGGGAGATGCTTGTGAAAGACACTCCTTAATCAAGGGAGTGATATTTGTTCTGCTTGGAACTTCACATCAACATGTGACCTTACTTAACCCTCAAAAACTAGTACCAACCCAACAAGACAAAGAAACCCTTGGTGACCACCTCAGGTGAACCTTGAGCAAAGAGAAGTGGAGGAGGAAAGACTGTGTGACTCATTTCACACAGGTGGACAGTTAAAGCAATGTTGATTTTGACTACAGGCTAAACAAGAAAGGTAATTTTACCAAAAAAAAAATCTAAGTAGGATCAACTGAGATTGAGAGTTACTAAGTAGCAAGGTGGTACTTGGAAGCTCTGGATATGTGAAAGAAATTGGAGCAGTTGTTATCTGATGGGATATTTGTAGCACAGCTCACTTTTGAAACTTGTACTGTAACTAATGAGTTCTATTTGTCTCTTATTATCTGTCCTTGTGTAACTCAACTAATGTTACAACAGTTGGTAGTCTTGAAGAAGACCATATGCAACCTTTTTGTTTGTTTTGTTCCTAAGGATCATTAAATACTTTTTGCTGCCATTGCTGAAACTTAGCTTTCAAAGTGGTTTCAAGCATAAATCTTTCTCCACAAATAACCGAAAATGCAGTATCTATAACTTTGTCTTTATTTCATTCATGAATACTTCAAAAGGTCTGTGGTTTTACAGGTGTGTATACCCTTTCCACCAATACAATTCACGACCTCTGACACTTTGTTAAACACCTTAATAAGTTGTCTTGGTAAAAAAAAATGTGTTACCTTATGGTCAACCTTATATTGAGCCTCTGAAAATTTAGCTAGTGTGAACCTAGCAGGCACAGAAGTCATTGCCAAGACTATGTTTGGAGTCATCACCACTTGGCAGCACTTGTATTCTACTAACAAAACCTTAAAAACCCTAGGTCATTTCCATGCCAGGATAAGAAACAGTAATTGCTAATTAGTTGAATTTAGTCTTTCTATACTTGTCTACAAAGGCAACTTACCCCACTAATATTCTCTTAGAGTACAGTCATTTCAGTTTGGACATATATCCTTTCTTGATTTGCAATCTACAAAAGAGAACACATTTATTCCAATGTTCAACAAGAATCTGTTGCTAAATATTCATTTTGCTCAAATATCACTTAGGACCTTTATTGTCAGGTTCTATGGATGCTAATAATCAAGATATACCTTCTCAACAGGAGCATTATTTATTGTATAGGCTTTCTTCAAATGAAAATTTATTGTTACACATTTTGAATCCTCTCCTATGTTCTGCTATGCACGAGACATGCTTTCCCCCTTCTGTCTTTGTATTTAAGTCCCAATATTTTTTACAATATGTTTTTTATTTCTTTTCTCTATTCTGTGTTTGTGTTCTGACATTTGAGTCCAAAATGGAATTTTGAAAAAAAAGATATACCAAAAGTTCATAATTTTGGTGTGTGTGTGTCTGTGTGTAAATAGAAGCTTACATTAGAGAATATTTTGAAATAAATTCAGTTTCTTTCCTTTCAAATATACAGAGTAAAGAGAAAAAAATTCTAGCAGAAATATTCCAAATAGAAGTCCTTCAAGGCTGGCTTTAACCACTATGAGAAGCACTAGAACTTTAGAATATGTTAAAATACCAAGAACATTTTTCTATTAATTGATGCACCTGATACTTCTATAAAAAACAACCACCATTATATGTGTTGATAATAGAATGTTATTTGTATTATTTGAATATTTAACAGTCCAAATAATAAAGACAAAAAGAAAAACAATGGAAATCTTTTATCATTCTGAGGGAAAGGGCTTGAGATGTGTACCTCAGCCAGTTTTTATATGGTCTACTAGGTCTCTATATTCTGAAATCTTTTCACTCTACACAGTTCAAAGACACTATATTGAATTTGTTGTTTGGACTATTGTGTATTTTAATTGTATATGTCTATATATCTTGTATTTCCTGTTTAATTATGGGTTTTTTTGAGGGGGAAAGGCAAGGCTATCGGGGTTAAGTGACTTACCCAAGGTCACACAGCTAGTAAGTGTGTCAGGTGTCTGAGGCCCAATTTGAACTCAGGTCCTTTTGACTCCAGGGCCAGTGCTCTATTCACTGCACCACCCAGTTGCCCCTAATTATGTTTTCAAGTATAGAAATTGTATTATCTGCTGACTCCTCCCTCTTCATAGACCCTACTGGTCTTTGTATGGAGTGGTAATATAGCAAATTTTAGTGACTGATGGACCACATCTCTGAGAAAGAGGTTCTCTGCAAGCAATCAATAAACATTTATTAAGTGCCTGTACCAAGCATTGTACTAAGTGCTGTGTAAGATTCTTTTGTGCAAGGAGGCTTTCTAAAAGTGAGATTAGGTACTGTTATCTATAAAGATAATACAGGACATGATTGAAAATAATCAAATTTTGTGGCTGAGGAGACCTTGAAGATCAGTAGGCCAGCGCTCTCATTTTAGAGAAAAGGAAGAGGAACAGAAAGGTAAGTGACTTGTCCAAGGTCATACAGATAGTTTATGATAGAGCCAGAACTAAAACTTGGGCCTTGACTCTTGCTTCAAAGGTTATTTTGTACTCTACCATTTGCAGTTTTATTGAACTAACCTAATTTTCTATAGATTCTAATTTCAGAAATTCTATGACATCCACATAATTGATATCTCTGTATGGCAGACATTTCTATAATTAAAGCTCTTCTATAATTTTTTTGGCTTTGTGGAAGAAAACAATAGTTAGAAACACAGAACTTTAGACTGAGAAGAACACTTAAAGCTTATCTAGTACAAACTCTTTATTGTATAGTTGAGAAAAGTGAGACCCAGAGATTTGCCCAAGGTCACATATATAAAAAGGTGGAAGACGCAGATCTTTTGACTCCATCTACATTGTTCCTTTCATTATGATATGTAGTTTTATTCCAATTTTCTAGAGATATCAAGTAAGGACACTATGTCATTGAGACCTAGCTAACTCCTGATAATGAAGAACAAAAAAGCAATTTATATCTACTTGTGAGTCCACAATAAATTTTGTGTTAGTACCAATTGTATGATTATATCCTTCAAGACTCTATACTTTATGACTACAATTAGAAGTATGTTGAAAAGTAATGTTGCAAAATAGATCCCAGGCCAACAATTTGCCACTTTTAAAATGACAACATGGGTTTTGCACCTCTAGAAGAATATTATAAAAAATGAGTGTGTGCTAATCAAGAGGCAAGATATAAAGTGGGAGTATCCTAGTAATGCACAAAAGTTTCTTTGACAGAAATGTTCTTCCTCCCTCTTTCCTCCAGTCCCTCCCTCCCTCCCTTCCTTAACTTCCTCCATCACTAGGTTCATCTTTAAGCCCTCTCCGCTCCCCTTCCCTTTCTATCTCTGTCTCATACTCTTTCTCTGTTTCTGTCTCTACCCTTCTCTTCTTCCTTTCTCCTTTCTTTTCACCTCCGTGCAGCTATTGAAAGACTATCATTTATTTACATGAATGAGGCTATACAATAGGCACCCTGAGAATCTGATTGTTCATGAGTTGAAAAGAATTCATTTATAATTTACTGCGTGTACCATAAAATAAAGTTCCTTGTACATTGAGCAGATTGTTCACAGAATCACAGTTTTAAAACTGGAAGGTACCTCAGCCATCTTCGTTCCAACACATAGGTTGAATCCTTGAGAAGAGTCCTTATAACATAGTGGCCAAGTGGTTAGCCAGCTTCTGCTTGAAAATCTCCAATGAGAGAGAAAAAAATTAATGTCATTTGCCACAAGCTCCTTCCTATCTCCTTCTGTTCATCTTATATTTCACTGACTTATGTCAATTGCGCAATACAACTCTCCCTTCACTTCAGTTTTTGATTAAGATATGATTCTTTTTCTTGCCAAGATCAACACTTCTACACACACACACACACACACACACACACACACACACACATGCACACAAGCACACACGTGCATGCACTCGAGATCCCATCTGCTCCTATGTTCTTCAGAAGATTGCTTCCATTATCCCTCCTAATGTTCAATCCCTCTCTAATTATTTGTTCTGTTCATGTTGCCTACAAACACACACAAATCTCCAGTTTTTAAAAAGATATCCTAACATCCTCACTGAATGTCAATCTTTATCTTTCTTCCCCTTCTCAATTGAACTTGAAAAAGTCATCTGCAATTGGTGCCTCCATTCCCTTTCTTTTTATTCTCCTTGAAATCCTTTTCAATCACTACTACTTCCCAAATTATCTCAATTATCGTATCTAATGACTTTTTTTCTAATCCCATCCTTTTTGACTTTGTTATAGAATAGACTACAATCTATATCTTTCTCATCCTTGGTTCTTTCTCTTCTCTGAGTTTTTGTAACACTACTCTCTTTTGGCTCTGCTCTTTCTGAGTACTCTTCAGTTTCCTTTTCTGAAACATCACCTGTTCCATGACCGCTAAATGTAGTTTGTACCACAACTATTTTCAATCTTCTTGTCTCTTTTTATTGATACCTTTTCCCTGTGTAAGCTCATTAGTTCCCATGTGTTCAATTATAATATCTATGCTTATAACTACCAGATCTATATATCTAGCCCTAATCTCTCTCTTGAACTCCAATACTTCATCACCTGTTAGACATTTATAAATTGAATATTCCATAGGCATCTGAAGCTTGAGATGTCTAAAATTGAAATCATTCTTTTACAAACTTCCCTCTTACTGTTAAGGGTACCACCATCTATCCTTTCACTGAAGTTCACAACCTTTGTATAATCCTATGATATTTACTCTTACTCCCCCCCCCCACATATCTAAAAGATTGCCCAGTCTTATCATTTCTATATCTGTAATATCTATTGTGTACATCCCTTGCTTCCCACTTATACTCTAGCTCGGTCCTTCATCAATCCTACTTAGACTATTGCAGTAGGCATATAATTGATTTCCCTTATTAAAGTGCATCTCTCCTTCAGTTCATCCTTTATATAGCTCCCAAACTTATTTTTCCTGAAGTGTGGGTTTGACCATTTCATTTTCTTCCTCATATACTGATACCTATACATTCCCCTCCTCCACACTCATTAAACTACAGTGGCACCTATAGGAGAATGACTAAAATTGTAACATATGAATGTATGCCAATATTATTGTTTGATGTTGTGGTTGTTCAGTCATTTTTAGTCATGTCTGACTCTTTATGACCCTTTTTGGGGTTTTCTTGGCAAAGATACTAGAATGGCTTGCCATTTCCTTCCCCAACTCATTTTTTAGATGAGGAAACTGAGGCAAATAAGGTTAAGTGACTTGACCAGGGTCACATAGCTAGTAGGTGTCTGAGGTGAAATTTAAACTCAGGAAGAGCAGTCTTCCTGAATCCAGGTCCAGCACTCTTCAGAACATCCTAGCTGTACCCATAACTCATGATAAAATGGATAGTCTCATGTGAAATTGGAAAGACCTCTATGAATTGAGGCAGAATGATGTGAGCAGAAACAAAACATATAACAATAGTAGCATATGTGAATACAAGATAAATATATAACAAATGAATACATAGTAGTTAAATATATGAAGTAGTTGAGAAGGATGACACTAGTAGCTGGGAGAGTGAGAAAGGCATTGGGAAGAAGATTGGTCTTGGCTTGAGTATCTTAAAAAATAATTTCTTATTGATAGCTTTTTTTTTTTAAAACATATTTTGCCCTCCACCCCTCCTAGAGAGATACCATATGACTAAGATTAATTTTAAGAGATAAAGAGAAAAAATATGAAGAGAAAAATTAAACATAATTGATCAATATATCAAAAAAAAATCTGAAAAATATGCATTGTTGCAAACTTGGGGACATCCCACTTATGTACAGGAGTGGGGGGTGGGGTATCTTATCATCCTTCTTTTGAGGCCATGCTTACCCTTTCTAATTATACAACATTTGCTTCTGATTGTTTTGGGGTTGTTCTTTTCATTTACATCATTGTAGCTATTATGTATATAGTTTTCTTGACTCAGTTTGCCACCACTTCATTGAAGTATTTCCGTGCTTCTCTGTATTCATCTTATTCTTACAGGACAGTGATTTTCTATTGCATTTATGCACTACAATTTGTTTATATGTTCTCCAGTGGACAGGCAATCACTTTATTTCTAGTTCTCTGCCACCACAAAAAGGGCTGCTGTAAATATTTTGGTGTATATGGTGACTTTCTTCTTATCAAAAGCCTCCTTGGGGGTAATTTGTCTAATAATGGTATCTCTGGGTCAAAGGGTATGTATATTTTCTTAACTTTATTTGCACAGTTCCAAATTACTTTCCAAAATTGTTGTAGTAATTCATAATAGTGTGCCTATATTCCTAGAGAATAGAATGTCAAGTTTAGCATCAGGAAGACTTAGCTAAAATCCTGTCTCAGATATTGGCTGTGTGATCCTTGGTAGTCAGTTAACTTATTTCAGCCTTAGTTTCCTCATGGATAAAAAGGGTTAATAATAATACCCACTGCATAGGTTTGTGAGGATCAAATGATATGATATATATAAAGTGCATTTTAAACCTTTTAAGAGCTATATACATGAGAACTATATTGACCATTTTCCATTTTGTCATCTTTCATAATTTGTTTGCTGTGAGGTAAAGCCTCATAGTGATTTTTATTTAGATTTCTCTTATTAGTGATTTTGAGCATTCTTTTATGGGAATGTTAATAGTTTGCAATTTTGCTGAGAATTGTTTGTTCTTATCCTTTGGCCACCTATTTATTGAGAAATGGCTGGCCTTTGATCATTTTATTGGTAATACTTAGTATAAGTATATAAAATATATAATAATGCTTATATTATTATTAATTATGTATATATTAGTTATCTACTTATCTTAGATATCAAAACTTTATCCAATAAATTTGATACAAAACATGTTTTATTTGATTACTTCCCTTTTTATCCTAAAGGCAATATTATTTGTGTAGAAACGTCTCAGTTTCATGCCATAGAAAGTACCTGTATCTTTTGTAATTGCTTGTATCCTTTGATTAAGAATTTATCTCCTACCCATAGTTGTAAAAGATACATAATCTGCTTTTCTTCTGATTTTTATCATATGTTGCTCTTTTTTTTTAAGCAATTGGGCTTAAGTAACTTGTTCAAGGTTACACGGCCAGTTATTTCTGGGTGTGGTGCTAAGTATCAGAGTCTGGATTCGATCCCAGGTCATCCCGACACTGGGGCCGGTGCTCTTACTCACTGCGCTACCTGGCCGTCCCAATATGTTGCTCCGTAATACTTAGGTCAATAGAATACAATATAAGTTGTTGGTCTAAGTATAATTTCTTTTCCAAGTTACCCAAAAGTTCTTATCAAATCAGGAGTTTTTCCCCCAACTTATGTTTTAAGTTTCTCAACCACTCAGTTAATGAGTTCCAATATTTTTGATTCTCTCTCTTTTTTATTTTGCTTCATTGATCTACTTTTCTATTTTGCAATCATTACTAAATGGTTTTTATGACTGATGCTTTTTAATGTGGTTTGCAGTCTGAGAGGGATATTTTCCCTTCTGTCCTATCTTTTTTCATTATTTCCCTTGATATTCTAGAATTATTTTTTTCTCCAAATCAATTTTACCACTTTATTTTCAAGCTTTATAAAACATCCCATTGATAGTTTGATTGTTATAGTATTGACACTGCAAATGAACCATGGTCATATTGTCATTTTTATTATGTTGGCATGACCCATCCATGAACATTAAATATTCTTCCAGCTAGTTATTATTCTTTATTTCTTAAGGATGACAGTGGCACATTGAAATCTCTCACTATTAAATTTTGTTGTCTAGTTCTCCTTGTAACTAATTTAATTTTTAAAAAATATGTATATGCTATGCTACTTGGAATACATGTTTCATATTGATATTCATCATTTTTTATGGTAACTTTCACCAAAATGTAGTTTTCCCTGTTTATTTTTTTAATCCACTTTATTTTGGTTGTTGCCTTGTTTGAAATGATGATTGCTATTCCTGTCTTCTTTTTTGAACTTCAGATGAAGCAAATTAGGTTTTGCACCTGTCCCCTATTTCAGCTCTGTGTCAATTTTTATGTTTCAACTGTATTTCTTATAAAAAATATTGTTGGGGGGCAGAGCCAAGATGGCGGAGTAGAAGCAGGACCACCCTGCGTCTCTGGCTTCCACCTTTCTCAATCCATGTAAAAAGGGGACTCTAAACAAACTTTGGAGCTGCAGAACCCACAAAATTACACAGAGAAGCTAACCTCCTGCTGAGGACAGCCCAGCAGGCCGGCAGGAATCCAGCATAGCTCTCTGGGAGCCAAGCCCAGCCCCATGCTGAGGCTTTAGCCCCAGGGTGGGCCTGACCAGCCCCAGTCTGAAAGACTCCAGATAAGCAGCAGCTGTGCCCTTTTCCAGATTTATCAACACACAGATGCGTGTGACATTTGAGGACAAAGTGAGAGGTCAGTGCAGTCTGGATTTTGGGACCAGTAAGTGGGAGTGCGTGGCCAGCACAGCCAGGCAGCACCACATGGCAGCTTCAGCTCCTGGCCTGCAGAGTGTAGGGGGATCAAGCACCAGTCTGAGGGGTAATCTCTCTTGCTTTAACCTGCTTGGATCTGGATTGCAGTCTAGGGCGGAAATCCTAGAGTGCATGTCCAGCTTGACAGAGTGTGTGAAGACCTCAGAGAGGGCACCCAATCTAATACCTCCAGCAGCTAAGAAAAGCCCAATGTTTGGGGGGAAAGCTCCCCTGTCTGGTGGCAGAGTCCTACTGTGGCAAAAAGCCCAGGGGTCCAGTGACTGAGGGGTGACATGACCAGGCAAAGGAAACAAAGCAGACAAAAGATTCCAACATTACACTCCTATTTTGAGGACAAAAAGGAGCAAAGCATGGAACAGGAGGAAGACAGTGAAGTCAGAACAAAAGCTTCAAAGGAAAATACCAGCTGGTTACAGGCCATAGAGGACCTTAAGAAGCAGAAAGAGAAGTGGAAGAAAAATTGGGAAGAGAAATGAGAACAATGCAAGAAAATTATGAAATGAGAGTCAACAGCCTGATTGAGGAAAATAACACTTTAAAAAACAGACTGACTCCAATGGCAAAAGAGACTCAAAAAGGCAATGAGGAGAAGAATGCCTTAAAAAGTCGAATTTGCCAGATGGAAAAAGAATCTCGAAAGCTCAATGAGGAGAATCATGGCTTCAGAATTAGACTGGAGCAAATGGAAGCTAATGACTTTATGAGAAATCAAGATGTTGTTAAACAGATCCAAACAAATGAAAAAAATAGAAGGCAATGTGAAATATCTCATGGAAAAAACCACTGACCTGGAAAATAGATCCAGGAGAGAAAATTTAAAAATTATTGGACTATCTGAAAGCCATGATCAAAGTAAGAACCTAGAAATCATCCTCCAGGAAGTTCTCAAAGAAAACTGCCCTGATGTTTTAGAACCAGAGGGCAAAATGGAGGCTGAAAGAATCCACCAATTACCTCCTGAAAAAGATCCCAAAAAGAAAACTCCTAGGAATATTATAGCCAGCCTCCGGAATTCCCAGATCAAGGAGAGAATATTACAAGCAGCCAGGAAGAAACAATTTGGATATTGTGGAAACACAATCAGGATAACCCAGGATCTGGCAGCTTCTACACTGAAGGATCAAAGGGCTTGGAATATGATATTCTGGAGGTCAAAGGAGCTGGGATTAAAACCAAGAGTCACCTACCCAGCAAAATTGAGTATCATGTTTCAGGGGAAAATATGGTTATTCAGTGGAATAGAGGACTTTCAAGCATTCTTGCTGAAAAAACCAGAGTTCAATAGAAAATTTGACATTCAGATATGAGAAGCATGAGAAGGTAAACAGGGAAAAGGAATCATAAGGAACTTATCAAAGTTGAACTATTAACATTCCTACATGGAAAAACAATAATTGTAACTTATGAAACTTTTCTCAGTATGAAAATAGATGAAGGGAATAGAAATATACATATGTCTATATCAGATGGGTATACGGGTATATGAATACATATGTGTATGTGTGTATATATGTTTACAGGTATATATAGATAGAGGGCACAGGACCAATTTAACAGGAAGTGATGATACTTAAAAGGTGAAATTAAGAGGTGAGGGAGGAATATAATGAGAGGATATGGGGAGAGACAGAATGGGGTAAACTATCTCATATAGAAGAGGCAAGGGAAAATGGTTACAATGGAGAGGAAGAATAGGAAGGCAAAAGGGAATGGGTGAACCTTATTCCCACTGTATTTGGCTCAGGGAGGGAAAGACATACATACTAAATAGGGTATCTCACCCTACAGGAGAGTAGGGGGAGAAGGTGATGAGAGGGGGGATAATGGAAGGGAGGGCAGGCTGGGGGGAGGGAAGTTGGTAGCACCCACTTTTGAAAAGGGACGGGATCAAAGTAGAGAATAGAACAAGTTGGAGGTGGGATAGGAGGGAGGAAAATATAATCAGTCTTTTACAATATATCTACTATGTTATTGCTTTGCATTAGCCACACATGTACAACCTATATTGAACTGCTTGTCTTCCCAGTGAGGGTGGGTGACAACAAAGGAAGGGAATGAATCTGGAATTCAAAGTTTTAAAATCAAATTTTCAAATATATATACATATACTATTATTAATACTATTTTACATGTAATTGGGAAATAAGATATACAGGCACTGAGGCATAGAGATCCACTAGAAAAGTCGAAAGGGGTATGGGAGAAAATATGGGAGAGAACAGATTGGAGGAGGGCATATCTTATGGGAATGCTATTTTGGTCAGTGGGTAGGGGAAAAATGGGGAGAAAATTTGTAACTCAAAATCTGGCAGAAACAAATGATGTAAATCAGAAGTTAATAAAGCATTTAAAATTAATAAAAACATATTGTTGCATCTTGATTTCTAATTCATACTGCTCTCCTCTTGTATTTTATAGGAGTGTTTATCACATCCATAGTCATATTTTTTATAATTATGCATAGCCTTTTATAAAATGTTCTTATTTTTATCCTTCCATTTGTTTTCTTACTCTGCCCCCCCCACTTTTTTGTAAAAAAGAAGGTGATGAATGAACAGGGATGTGTTAAGTACCAGGATTGATGCAATGTCCTTCTGCTCCCCATCACCTTTTCTCTTTCTTTTTCCCAGAACCCAACTATAGGTTCCCATTTTTTCTTTCTTTCCTTTTAAATGTTTCATAATCTGTCTTTCTTGGTTAGAGTATGTTTTTCTTAGGACAAATCTTTCTTTTAATCTCTGTTCTTTCTTATTATCAGATTTCCCTTCTTTTATTTCCTTCCTGTTTTCCTGTTGAGTAAAATGTATTTTTGCATCTAGTTTTTCTAGGTAAGTTATTCTTGGTTGCAAGTCTTTATGTTTTGCCTTTAGCAATATCATAATGCAAACTCTCCATTCTCTTCAAGTAGTGGCAGCTAAATCTTTCGTAATCCATACTATATTGCTGCTAATTACTTTTTTTTTCTTTTTGATGTTTTTCAATATTCTTTTAGCATGGATGCTTGAGATTTTGACTATAATGTTTGTAAGAATTTTTATTTGGCATTTCAGGAGGTAACTGATAAATTATTCCTGTTTTCACTTTGTCTTCTGTTCATAAATGCTCATTTGAGTAGTTTTCTTTAATGGTTTCTAGATATATGAAATCTAAGTTCTTCTGTGTTTGTAGCTTTTAGGTAGTTCTATGATTCTTAAATTATCTGTCCTTGATCTATTTCTCAATCAGTTGTTTTTTGATATGAGATACCTTACAATTCCTTCTACTTTTTGCCTTTTGAATTTATTTTAATATTTGTATCTCATAGAATCATTACTTTTTCTTTGGGTCTTTCTATTTTAAGGATAAATGACTTGAATAATGTTTTATACTTTTTGTGTCAAGCTATTAATTTCCTTTCCATTTATTTCTTCCACACCTCTCATTTACTTTTTATACTTCTTTCCTCTAGTGCTTTATTTCATTTATAAAATAATTTCAAACGCTTAACAACATCTTCATCTTTTCAAGAAATTCTACTTGAACTTTTGTTCAAGCTGTGTTGTTCTTTTGGCTTTGCTTCTAGATATTTTGGAATCATTCTCTACTTATGGGTTTTTGTCTGTATAATGCCAAGCATAGGCAACTTCTCAAGGTTCATAATACCAGCATAGCTGCTCTCCATTTTATTCAGTGACAAATTAAGAACAGAGAAAATCAAAATATAGCATAATTCAAAATACAGCATTCACCAAGTGTAATTCAATAATTTCCAAGTACTGCTCCACCCCTGGACATTACATTCATTCAGTCAATCACAAAGCCCCTCTTCTCAAATGGAGATTAGTTTCCAATCATAAGCAAAGTACATTCATTTGTTCAGTCACAGAGTTCAAAAAAAGTCAAAAGTTTCCCACCCTTGGATCACAACCATCTACCCCAGAGTTACAACAAGCTTAAGCATAGCTTTTAATACCCAAAGAGAGGTCTTTTCTTTATCTTGACCTGAGGCAAGTTCTCAGCAATCTTTGTTCCTGGGGAGACAAAGCTTAGTAAGGCCACAAGATACATTGTCATTGTTCTCATTAATTCATTCTCTGTCTCAGAACAGTCCTAGGACCCCTGAAATCATTAGAAAAACCCTCTTCCAGGATTTCTGTAAACATACAACAAGAAAATCCTTCTTCAGGGCTTCTGAACCAACAGCAAGATTCCAAGACCTCTGCAACAACAGCACTGTCCTTCACCAGTGGACAGAATTCACTCTCTGTCTGCAGAACAGTCTCAGGACCCCTGAACCAGCAGCAAGGTTTCAGGACCTCTGCAACAACAGTACTGTCCTTCACCAGTGGACAAATCTAGCAAAACAACATCAATACAGACAGACAAAGTACCAGCATAACAGCCATGTCTCCTCAGTCCTTGGCAGCTCTGGGTGGCAGCTCTCAAAAATCCTGGGCAGTTCAAACTGGCCCTCAGCAATCCTCTCTGTGCCTCCACAATGCTGCTTCCAAAAAATTCTTCTGCCTCTTTCTCTGCTTGTGCCTCTCTAAATTCATGTCACCAGCTCCTCCCAGTTCATCCCTCTCTTTTCATATCAACAAGTCCATCCCACAAGTGGGATTCACAAGCTCTATTATATTCTGGAGCATCTTAATCACCTTAACAATCCCTATCTGTCTATCTCTGTCTCTTTGTCTGTCTGTCTTTCTCTATTCTTGCTTTTAACCTTATTTTATAATTTTAGAATTTGTTTTAGGGCCAGATTTTGCATAATTCTAGAGGGAATATTTGAATCATGCTTGGTCATTTTTGTATGTGCTTTGGTCTTACTTCTACTTTCTCAGAGAATTGAGTAATGTGTTGTTCCAGATTCTCAGGTACATCTCAGACTGGAGACCATACAGCTTTGTGCCACCTTTGTGCCATCTCTGGGACCTCTTATTGTCTGGTATGTAGCTGCAGACAGACCGCTTGTCTAGTCTCCACATTGGAAGGCTTATTTTAGTGTCTGTGGACTTCTCTATCTCCCTATGTTGAATTAGACTGGAAAAATGACTCACTTGGATTGTTTTATCTTGGATTTACTATTTAGGACTAATTTTGGTGAAATTTTTATGCCTTTGTGGAATAAATATACAATAGAGATCTCTTTCTTCTAGCATATCATCTTTACTGGTCTCTTATCTTTCATAGGATTCTAAGTTAAACCATCACACCATCAGCAAATAGAATAGTTTTATCTCCTCCTAGTCTATATTTTTTTGACTTCTCTTTCTTATCTTATTGCTATTGCTAGCATTTCTAGGATTATATTGTCAGGGAAAATGGGCATCCTTGTGTAGTTTCAATGCAATATTTACAGCACCCATGGTCACTATAAATATACCTACATGGTGCTTGACCACAAAATATAACAGATTCTCCATATAGAAGACAGAGGCAAAACATGTATTCAGACACCAGAAAACTGAATTCCAAAACCAGTAAGCTGATTCCATCATCATAGTAAAGAAGTCAATGAGCCACAATAGCACAGAGAACCACACCATTCTTTAGTCTCCCCACAAACCAACTTTTACTCATAAACCAATCTGACACCCTTGGTCACGTGCTCTCTTTCCAGTCGTCTAGTTGACTGTGATGCCCAGCTTCCTGTGGGGTCTACTTTACCCTTCAGCAAACTCCTCCCACCACAGGCTCTATATGACTACATTCAGCTTATTAGGGCGCAGAGTGTATTTTCAAAGCAGAAAAGGGCTTCAAATTCCCTTAGGCTTATTAATAGGCAGGGAAAAATCTTCAAATTCCCATTACCATTGCACCTTGCTTTACTCCTGTATTTATTGGGAATGCTTTTAGCCCATCTGCATTGTGTATGCTGCTTGCTTTTGTTTTTTCAAGAGATATTTTTATATTTTAAAAATTCCTATGCTTATACTTCATAAGTTTTTTTCCTTACATAAATGAGTCTTGTCCTTTGTCATTCCCCTCCCAACCATATTTATGAATGAAGGACTTTTAAACATTCTTAATCTTCCTAGACCTTCCCTCAGGAACTGGCGTTTCCTTGCTCTGGAAAAATCTAGCTTCCCTTGTAGCTTTCTCAACCTAAAATATTCCTTTATAATCCCTTCTTTCATTGGCGAGTTCCTCTTGAAGTCTCCATTGTGTAGAGGAGCCCAGTTCACCCTTCATCTCTCTCCTAGCCCTCTTCCTGATACAAATCCAATTTAATCACAATGAATTATTTCCTGGATGAATTACAGTAGTCAGGCAAGATTTAATTTAAAAAATTTTGAATTTATATTCACTAATGATATTGGAATACAGTTTTTCTACTCTGCTTTATATCTGCTTTCATTCTGGTTTATGTATTAGAAATATATTTGTTCCATAAAAGTAGGCTGATGGGGTGCTTTATTATTTTTTAGAAGAATTTAATTTAATATCAGAAGTAATTTTGGTTTCCAATGTACCTCCTCTTGGATTTTTAATACCTCTTCTTTTGTGATAATTTTTGGTTTATCTATTTGTTGGTGTTCTGAATTTTTTAAAAAATGTGTATTTAGTTCATTAATCCTTTCCTTTTTAATGTTCTTAATGTATGTTTTGGGGATATAGGACTGTTTTAGCTTCATCTCAGAAATCTGATGATATACTTTCATTCTTATCATTTTTCAATATAATCATTAATTATTTCTGCAACTTATTCATTGAATCATTTGATATTTAGGATGTTATTCCTAAATCTCCTGTTTACTATGTGCCAGAAATTGTGCTAAATGTTTTACATATATGATCTTATTTGATACTCACAACAATCCTGGGAGGTAGGTAGGTGCTATTATTATCTTCATTTTATAGTTTAGGAAGCTGAGGCAACTAGAGGTTAAGTGACTTGCTCAGGGTCACACAGCTGGCAAATACCTGAGGCTATATTTGAATTCAGGTTTTCCTTATTCCAGTCCTAGTACTCTGTACACTGTGCCACGAACTATCTCAGGCTAGACTGGAGTAGTGAGAGATTTGAAACAGACTTTAGGATTCTCTAGTAATAATCTAGGAAAGATGTGATGAGGGCCTGAAATAAGGTATAACTGTGGTAGTACAGAGAATGGTTGGAATGTGTGAGATGTTATGGAGGTAGAAATGACAAGATCTGGCAAATGTTTAGACATATGGTGAGAGGGAATATGAGGGGGAAGTGATAATGCTGAAGTTATATATCTGGGAAACTGGAAAGAAGGTGGTGCCCTCAATAGAAGTCAGGAAGCTTGCAAGGAGAGGAGACTTGGGGTGGGGTGGTGGAAGATATTTGGTTCTGGTCACATTGAATTTAAAATGTATCTGAGATATCCAAATGTCCAATAGACAAAATTTTATAGTGCAGTCATAATAATTTGGATAGAACTCAAAATTTTAATTGAGTTGACTTTAAAGGAGAAAGGCTGTTGAGTAATAGAGGAAGAGAACAAGGAGTGTTCTGACTCATTTCCAGGTTAATTTTTCTTTTCAAAGAAGATCCAGCTAATGCTGGAGAAGGTGGATAGAGATTTTGGGTCATGAAGGAGTGTGGAGCCATGTCTCAATGACCAGGGATAGTTTCTAAAAGGAAAGAGTATAAAAGGAAGAGGTCCAGGTTGTAAGGCAGTTTGCTAATTATGGAATGAGAATTCCAGTATGCCAGTGGAAGGTTAGGCAGGGCTGAAGTGGGGCACTGGTGGGGTAGGATTGGGAGTGTAGGGATGAGATAGCAGGAGGTGGGAGCGGGGGATAGGTTGCTCCTGTATGGTAAGTGAATAATACAGGGACAAGGAGAGAAACATGGGAGGCCAGGGTAGTGGTAAGTGAATGCCAAAACTCACAGTTTCCACGAGGCATTACAGAAGGCCCTTTGGACCTTGGTCTGGGCTTAGGTGCTTTCTGCATTTAGTCCTCCTCCTCAAAGATGGCTAGGGGAGCAGCAAGGTTGTGGGAGGACAGTATATGGAAGTTCCATGTCTTCTCTACCACCATGTTTACTTACCCTGTTGACTTACCCCTGTTGACAAAAGAAGCTGGTCACCAGACCCTGGATGTGGTTTGGATCTTGTCCTGTGGCTGTAGCTGATTTAACTTCTCCATGGGAATTATCACTATGACTTGTAATTTTTAAAGAATCTGAAATCATGCCCTTGTCATTCCTTCCCTGCCCTTCCTAGTTTGATTTCAGGGAATCAAATACATTTTACTTGGTACCTCATAGAATCAGGGGGTTGTTAAGAATACCATGTATTTATTGTATATGTATTGTATATTTTGTGCAAATCACCGTGAGGCACTATGGTAAGATACAAAGAAATATGTTGCCTGCCCTAAAAAGGGTTTAATGGTCTTTATCCTTTCCTTTCTCTCTCTCTCTCTCTCTCTCTCTCTCTCTCTCTCTCTCTCTCTCTTTCTCTCTGTCTCTCTGTGTCTCTCTGTCTGTCTGTCTGTCTGTCTGTCTGTCTCTCTCTGTCTCTCTAAGATAACTAGGAAATTAAGATGGGATATAGTAAGTGTTAAATTCATAATTTGGTTCATACAAAAAGTTCTACAGTTGAGAGGAGGAGGCGATCACTAGGCTGGGATTGGTTAGGCTATGCTTGATACTTGAGGATCATGAAAGATATGTAAGACCCAAGGGGGGTGAATGGAGGGGCAGGGTAAAGTAGAGGGGGTTCTAGATATATAGGTTCATAGGCAAAGAGGTGCAATGTCTCTAGACCAACCCGATCAGAATAGAACTTCATATAGAGGAGTAATGGGAGGGGAGTTTGGCTTTTTGAGTCCTTGTGAGTTAAAAAGAATCTAGAGAAGAAAGGAGCAGGTGGCTCACTGGTGAGTGCTCTGGGAAGTACCATGAATGAGCCAGGAAACATTGGCATTTGTCCTGTCTTTTGTTGTTATGTCAGTCAACAATTCACCTCAGGGAGCTGTGTTTAGTTCTGTTTCTAGGAGGGCACCCAGAAACAGTGGCTTCTCCTTGTATTTTTGTACAAATAAGGCTTCTAGCTCCTTTGATGTATCCTTTTATGGTGTGCTCTGCCCCGTTTCTATTAGATTTTTTCCACATGCACCTGCATGCTTTCCATACGTCACTCACATCCACATGGCATGTAAGTACAGGGCCCAGTCATTCCCCTTTATGTCCATCAAAGTCCATAAGACTCAGCTGGAGTCCCAGGTGAGAGTTAGATGAGAAAACCAGAAAGAACTTCAGTGAATACACCACCTGCTTATTTCTTTCTGTTGAATGAAGGTCGACCTTGTTCTGGGATGTTAGGTACATAGGTGTAATGGGTGCATTGACATCACCTGCCCTGTCGATTGACTCATCCCATCAAGACAAAGTGAGCTATTCCGAAGACCGATAATAGATAATTGCCATGTGAATCTGAGAGGCAATAAACCTTCTCCTGTGTGATCAGGCGTTGCCCAAGTGTTTACTTGGCACCCAGCAACCATTCATTCATTGTGACTACACTGTGCTCAGGTGGAAAGGAAGTCAATACTGTTCTGTTATTTAAGATTGCTCTTTTTTGTAACTTAATATGCCTATGAAATTATGTTTTTTTGAGTGGTGACTGTTCTGCAGGTGTGTTAGTACATGTGTGGTCAAGGGGTGACACTCTATTTGTGCTGTAATGCTTAGTTAATAAATGCTGACTTCTTTTCAGTTGTTGTTGTGGAAACAGGGATTTACTTTAAGCTTTTCAATCATGTACTATACTTCTTTCCAGAATCTCCTTATGTCTCTCCTTAACCTCATATTCTTTTAGGATCTGTATGAATGAGGCACTTGTGGAAGTTTATTTTTTATTTCCTCTTCCTTTGAGTAACTCAGTCAAAATAAGAGTTCTAGGTGGTCCTTGCAATAAGGAAGAAACTGTAGCATTAGTATGAGGTCGGTATGATTTTGACCTTATGAGAAATGTTACTACCATCCTCTTTACAGTCAGTACAGGAGATGCAGCCTGACATAAGCAAAAGATAAATGTCCCCCATGACACATTCCCTTCCTGAATCATAAAATAGGGAAACATCCTGGTCAAAAGTTTCCCTTTTGGAAGGGTCTAGAAGTACCAGGTTGGTCATGCAAAGCAAGTACTCAATTACCAGAGATTTAGGGTGCTAAGGAAAAAAAAGTAGGGTTAAAAACTTAGGAATTGGTGTCAGCTGATCAACACAGTTGAAGGAAATGATTTAGGGTTAAATAAAAATTTTAACTGTTGATAGAACAAGGAGTATCTGAGCTTAACCCTGAGACAATTTGGCAGACTTGATATTTTGTGGGAAGGTAGACTCTTGTTTTAGTCTGAGCACATGAAACCTTTCTTTCCTTCTAGTTTCCTTTGAATAAGCTTTATTTGGAAAAGTTTCCTCCAAATACTAACAGTGGCCTTGGCGGCAATAGCTGGTGGTAGATATCTTCCTAAAACGTAGGTCTTGTACTATCACTGGAGTGGGTTTGGGGGAGGCGCACTTAAACAGTCATTTGATGTTTTCTTGAGTCTCCCAAGAAGAAATTTTTCCTTAGATAGACAGCACGAGTCACCACATAAAAAATTTCTTATAATGAATATGGTGACAACCCAATAAATATCACTCCATGTGTCTCCATGGTCTTAATTTCATTCTCAATTTAGCATTCAAGACCATCTAAAGTGTGTCTCCATGCTACGTCTTTTTATCTCTTGCTACTTCCCTATGCGTACTACCTTGTCTAATTAGACTGTTCTGCTCACTGGTGCTCCATTTTACCTCTCAAACTTCATACTTTTTTTTTTTGGAGGGAGGGATGACTGAGCAATTGGGGTTAAGTGACTTGCCCAAGGTCACATAGCTAGTAAGTGTTAAATGTCTGAGGTCACATTTGAACTCAGGTCCTCCTGACTCCAGGGCTGGTGCTCTATTCATACTGCCACCTAGCCACCCCTTAACTCTACTCTTTAGCTACCTATTTCAACTTACAAAATCATTTAAGGCAATGGAATGAAAGAAGATTGGTAGAAAATTTTCACTGATCAAAACATGTCCTATCTCAAAGTTAAATAGGAGTGTAATAAATGGAGTTATGTATATGTCAAAATAAGAAAAATAACTACTGGCCTATGTCCCAAATATGGGTGAAGGCTAAGGAGAATTAGGCAGAAGTGGGTTTGCTCAAAACCAAAAGGAAGTATGATATTTTTCTACTTTTCTGTACTGTTATTTATTTGATTTTCATTGGAATTTGTATTTGTGATGAAATTCTGATTAGATTTACTACAGATAGAATGATATGATTTTTTGAAACACGTACCTCAAACATGTATTGTAGGAAGCAATTATGGAAATGTAAATAAAGGTAGGAAAATGCAAAGAAAAATAAGCTAGATTGATTTTTAAAAAGAGTTGGATGATTAAAAAAAAAAAACTATGGTGGAAGAACAGTAGGTTAGACTCACATCCTGCACAAGTTTCTATCTACCGAGCCTTGTGAGTCAATCTAGTCTAAGGACCATAGATTTATGCTTTCTTCCAGTCCTCATTGCCTTGTAAAATAGATGACCAGGAGAATTCATAGCGGACTTAATCTCATAGAATTTAAAGCTCTGAGGCACCTCGACATTGCTGATTCAACCTTCTCATTCCATAGATTGTACAACTGACGCCCAGAAAGGCCCACCAATTTGCTCTAGGGCACATAGTTAGCCAATAGCAGAACTGGGGAATCAAACCAAGTTCTTCTGATTCCAAATCCCACGTTCTTTCAACTAGATCATTTTGATTTCTTTGGGAATAAAGGGATATCAGATGTTTGTGTGAAGGAAAATCTCCTTCTAGGCTATTACTCATTCCACTCCATGAAAACTAGTTTCACTCACCAGGACACAGTCCTAGATGTTTGGGGAACTCTTTCTAGCTCTGTGACCACTCAGACAACTAGATTGAGAATTAGATGCTTTGAAGCAATGATGAAAACAGTAATTTGTTCATATCCTTAATTCTTGGATTTTGAGCATTTGAGTTGGCAAATTTTGCCCTTGTAGTTGTTTGACATCTTTTTTTTTGCAATTTTGGTTTGGTTTAAAGATGAATAGAAAGAAAGAGAAGGAAGAGACTTTCTCCATCACCAATTTTACTCCTCCCTCTTTTGTCTAGTAGTTCATAGCATCAAACCACAAGCACGTGACTATCAGACAATGATATTATTTCAGTGTTATGAAACTTGACAGTGCTGGAAATAATAACATAACTCTCAGCGTTTATGGAATTTTGTCTTGGACCAGTACAAAGGCAATGAACTGTTTAGTGGCTCAGGACTCCATTGTTTCTGATCTTTCTTCTTCTTCTCCTTCTTCCTACCTAGGCTCCTGCCCCAGGTTCTTTCTCAACAAGAAAGAGTCATGTGGAAACTTTTATTTCAATGTTGACTTGTGTCTGAACCTTTTGAATGAGCTGGGGAACACATTTTAGGGAAGAAAAATACTCCTTTTTGGCCTCTGGGTAATTCAGAAATATGCAATAGAAATGTTTCCCAAAATTCATATGGGAAGAGTAAGAAATTTTTATTTCTAGAAGCAGCTAGATTTTTGGTTACATTATGGTTATGATAAGATAAAATCTTAGAATATGATGACACTTTGGGGATAATCATTATGGACGTGTCTTTGGAGTACTTCATTCTTTTATTCTCTCACCCAGAAACCACACTTCCTAACCCTGTCCATTCAAGGTACATGTGCCATCCTATCTCCATCTGTATTTCTATAATCTATTAGCTTTCAGGTTTTTCCTTTTCAATGACTTTAGCATTTGGTTTTCCTCTCACCTGATTCCCTGTCATCTTAACTTCTTCTGACCACCTCTGATATCCTGACCATAGATATCTGCAACTTCTTGAACTTCAATAATTACCTTTTCTACCTCATTTTAGTCATATAGCAAAATGGCCACACCTTAGACTTCACCATCTCTGAGGATTGCTCCACATCCATGATCTATAACTTTGACAATACAGTTTCCAGTTATAATCTCTCATCCTTTTATATGTCTCACCACCACATTAAACTTGCTTTTTGTTCTTATTATGTATGACTCCACCCTATTCTTGTAGTTCATCCCTCACAAGCTAGTTTCTCTTGTCTCCATACTTAGCCTTGATACCGATACCAGGGTTTGCCACTTTAATATCTCAGCAGCCCTGAGCACTTCGCCCCCTTGTCCTTTCACTAATTCTAAGGAACAAAACTGCCTCCTCAGTTCATCTCTATCATCTGATTTCTCCACTTCTGCTCTAAGTCTGTGGGGAAAAAATGAAATCAGTCTATCATCCACCCAATATGTTTCATTTGAGAGAAACTTAGGTTGGCCTCCACTACTGCTAATTAATTCTTCTAATGAAATTGTTTTTGATCCTTACCACATTCCTCTCAGTGATTTTGTCTTTTGTCTTTTCTCTTCTCTCCACCAGCCTTGGCTCCAGTCACCTCACAGAATGAAATCATCATCATAAAATATCCGAAGGAGCAAAGGGCTCCTTAAGGAAGTTGTCTAGGAACAACTCAGGGTGGTCTACCTCACTAGTCTCCTCAGAAGCGTGTGTTAGGAGGCAACTCATCTAACTCTGCTATAGAAAGAAGGGCTGCATGGACTCCTTATAGGCCAAACCTAGACCATGCTTCATATCCATCCACCTTAGACATCTTACTTGCTTTCTCGGGCCTGAATGGCAGCCTTTCCCAACTTTTTACCCTCTGTTTTTCATCTCTTGCTCTGGGAACAGGAATCAAATCAATACTATAATTGCTCTTGAAAAAGTTATGATAATAGACTGTCCCATGGCTCATTGCCAGCCTTGTGACATGCCAGACAAAACCTCCTTTCTCTGTCCACTATTCCCATCTATTTGTTGTTGTTTTTTTTTAATTTAAATGTAATCAGGGACCTGAAGGCAGGGATTTTCTCACTTTTACATCCCTAGCTCAGTGCTTGGTTTATAGAAGGTGCATAATAAATGCTTTTACTCATTCATTCGTTTTATGCCTTTGGGATATGTTCCTCTGGAAAATTGTTCCTTTTTTCTGATCATGCCAGAGTCTGAGAAGGGGAATGTTTTCTATTGGCTTTATAGCAATGCTTTCCTATTAGGTTTTTAGTATGCTTCAATTAAATACTATATTATTTGATTTCTGATAACTTGTTTCCTCTGTGACTAGGGCTTACACTAGAAAAACATTTGAAAAAATATTTTTCTTCCTAAAATACTGTAAATAGCCACTATTGCTATCTAGTTACTGGAGAACTGGTCCTTAAGTGGTAGAACTAGACTTTCAATAAAACCTGTAGACTTGATGTCTTGATTCTGAAAATGATGTTGAAAGTATTTTCTAATATGTACGCCAAGAGAATAAAAGATACTAGATAAGGCCAACATAAGACAAAGCAGTTAGGAGACTGTATGAACTGCCAGAAATTGTGAGGCATTTTCAGATCTCCAAAGAGATAACTGGCAAGCAGCATTCTTAAATAAGGATTACTAAACCTGTCCTGGTTGAAAAAAAGTTGGTGAATGAGTTTCATGCTTTTTTAGGGATAGCAAGATGGACTGATGACAATACAAACAACTTGCTGACAGGAAACATGCCAACCTCTACAGCATCCAATGACATAGTACCAGACCTAATACTAATAATACCTTCTGCTGCAGTCACTGTCTCAGTAACAATACTGGCAGGGACTAGTCCCATTACACAAGCTGTTAGTCAATGAATGTAGTTCCTATCAACTCATTATGCAAAGTTGTAGTCATTAGGGGTAGGGGAAGACATCCCTCCTTCCCAGGAGAGGACCCTTTGAGCCCTGGTATAATCTGTCACCTGGCATGTTACCATGATGGAGAAATTAAGCTCCTTGAGAACAAAGACCATTTCATTCCTGTATTTTGTGCATGGTATAGATTTTTAGAAAAAAACCAACACTTGTCTAAGTTGAATTGAATGTAGTAGAGTAATGGGGAGGTTTAGGGAACCTGAATTTATGCTTATTCCTACTGTGAAAATGTAATGTTCTGGGTTCACAGTATTTGAGTATATGTAGACAATGAGCGAGTCAGTTCGGTGGTGCTCAAAGTGCTCACGGTAGCTATGGGAAGTTTCTTAATATCTTCCAGCAGGAGGGAGAAAGAACCTCAGAGTTGGGATTATTATTATTGTTGTTGTTGTTGGAATGGCTATCTCAAAGAATGGCAAAGAGTAAAGCCTGCGTCCATGAGCATTTCTGGGGAGACATGATTAGACTTAGCTATGTGACCAGAGGACTAGTACCTAAAGAAATCCCATGATGACAAGTGTCTGTGAATGAGAAGCAAGGGCAACCTCCCAGATTTATTTTTCTTAAACTTGCTTATTTCACGCCCATGCTGAAAAATCATCAATCCTTCCCTGCTATCTCCTGAGTAAAGTTTATACTCTTTAGTCTGGCCTTCAAGGCCCTCCATAACCAGATGCCATACTGCCTTTCCAGCATTTCTTAATTTACTCCCTTCTCCTCACTCTGTGCAATAACCAATAGAACAACTGTCTGCTCCCTGAACTCTCTTATTCTTCCGTTCATTTGGATAGGCTCTTCCTACTGAATTAGGAGTTAGAAGACTTTGGTTCAAATGCTGGTTCTGGTACTTATACTCTCTGGTCTTCAATTTTCTTATCTGTAAAATGGTGGGAAGGGGAAGGGTGAATTAGATGGTCTCAAAGGTCGCTTCCAATGTTAAATCCGTTATTAGGTCATTTCAGTTGTGTCTGACTCTTTGTGACTTCGTTGTGGATTTTCTTGGCAAAGACAATGGAGTGGGTTTGCCATGGGAGGAAACTGAGGTAAACAGGGTAAAGGGACTTGCCCAGGGTCACACAGCTGAAAAGTATCTGAGGTTGTATTTGAACTCAGATCTTCCTGAATGCAGGCCTATAAATCCTATAATTTGATGCAACAGAACCCAATCCTTCTTCTTCTGCAGGTGAATTCCTACCCATACTTTAAAGTCCTGTTCAAAAGCTGTATTCTTAAGATTTTTTTCGTAGGGGAAAGGTAGGGCAATTGGGGTTAAGTGACTTGCCCAAGGTCACATGGCCAGTAAGTGTTAAGTATCTAAGGCTGCATTTGAACTCAGGTCCTCTGACTCCAGGGCCGGTACTCTATTCACTGCACCACCTAGCCACCCCCAAAGCTGTATTTTTTAGGAAGCCTTCCTTGAGCAGACCAGGTAGTAATAACCATCCCCTCACACCCCACATAATAGTTTGTTCAGTAACTTTTAATGTACTTATTAGTCAATATTGAATATTATCCAAATCTAAAAAGCATACATCAAGCTCCTGCTACCTTCTGTGCAAGACACTGTGCTAGGCACTAGGGATACAAAGAGAAAGCAAAAATTAGTACTTAGGCATCTAGGTGGTACAGAGGATAGAGGTCTAGGCCTGGAATCAGGAAGACCTGAGTTTAAATCCCACCTCAGACACTTACTAGTTGTGTGGCGTTAAGGGTGAGGGTGGGCCATGCACTTAACCTGGCTTTGTCTCAGTTTCCACATCTGTAAAATGGGGATGATAATAGCACATGCCTCCTAGGGTTGTGTGCATCACTACATTTTTACATTGGGTATAAAGGCAAACAGGTTCCCTAAGTCTCTCCATCATTCTGTTGCATTCAATTCAATTCAGTTAGAAAAGTGGGTTTTGTTGTCGGTGTTTTTAAGAACCTACATCATTCCAGGCACTTTAGTTCTAGGCACTATGGGTAAAAAGATACAAATGAAGCAGTCTTTGCTGTCAAGTCAAGGTGCTTAATTTCTCCACCATGGTAACATGCCAGGTGACAGATTGTAGCCAGGGCTCAAAGGGTCCTCTCCTAGGAAGGAGGGGTCTTTTCCCCTCCCCACAATGACTACAACTTCCACACAGAGGTAATAAATGTCAAGTTCTTAGCACTATACCTGGTACATAGTGAGCACTATACAAATGGTAGCTATTATTATTGTTATTGTTATTACTCTGTCATCAAGGAGCTCAGATTCTTCTCCAATATATGACAGCTCTTGGTGTTGGTGTCTCATTCCCCTAATATTTTGTAAACTCCTTGGGGGCAGAGACCACGTAAAGTTATCTCTTCCACATCATGGGGATTATGGATGTGACACCCTTGTGACCTGGAAAATCTGCTTAAATTTTTTGAGCCTTCCTTCCTACCAGAGAAGAAGTCTGAATTTTTTTCTTTTGTGGTGTGTTTATAGTACCCGATTATAAAATTTGGGTTGATATTATACAATATTATACCTATTTTTATGCATTTCTGAATTTCTAAACTTTTTTCTATGTCATCTGCTGGCCTCTGTCATTTGTGGCTTTTGCAAAACTCCCCCTAATTTCCCATTTAATTTCTTAGCCAACATGTGATATATCAAAACCATGATGGGGAAAGTTACAATGTGGAAGGGATAACTATAGTCAATAAACATCGAATCTCTCCCAGTGGCCAACATAGAGCTCTGCACACAGTTGGTGCCTAATAAATGTTTTTTTTTGTATAGCTATTCTATGATACACTACCATCCACTCTCACCCTTAAGACCAATTCCAGGCCAAATTCTGAAGCAATATCAATGAGTCATTGATATCCCATGGTCTCCTCATTCCCTGCAGCATTTCCACTGAGATATAAATTACTGATAACTCTGTTATTTTTTCTTCCAGGGGAATTTTAATTAAAATCAAGAAATTAAGTTCCTACCTATGTATATAGCACTGTACACAGTGGTGGAGATGCAGTAGTGGTACAGTGGAAAAAAGCAGGAACTTTGAAATCAGAGAACTTGGGTTCAAATCCTGACTCTTTCATGGCCTGCGTAACCTCAGGAAAGTCCTTACATTTTCCAGGCCTTGATGTCCTCATCTGTAAAATGAGAGGGTTGGACTAGGTGGCCTATGAGGTCCTTTCCAGCTCTACATCTATGATAGTAAGAAAGATATAAAACCTTCCTTCAAAGACTTTACAATTTAAAGAGTGGGAGAGATTATGAAATACATACAAATAAATGTGATATAAAGTAGAATGTGACAATGGCATAGCAGATGAGAAAACATGAAGAGTGAAGTATCATTTTCTTTTGGCAATAAGGATTTGGAAAGTTTCATGGAGGAAATGATTCCTGAACCTGGTCTTCAAGAAAGATTTAAACTGTCTGAGATTTAGATGGCATGTGTCTCAGAAATGAGAGTTTATGTAAAGGGGGAGATCCTGGAGGCAGGAAAACCAGTTAGAGGGTATTATAATGATCCAGGTGAGAGATGATGCTGACCTGAATTAAGATTGTGACAATATACATGTAGAAGAGGTGATGAATTTGAGAGAAATTATGGAAGTATAATCAACAAGACATGGAAACTGGACATAGGTAATAATGGAGAGGGAGAAATGAAGTAAAAGAATTTCGAGGTTTTAAATATGTGTCTGGTAAAAGGGTGGTGCCATGAATAGAAAATGGGGCAGCAGAATTGGGGGAGAGTTGATAAATTTTGAAATGTTGAGTTGAAGGACTACAGAAATACCTAGATGGAGATGACTGACATGCTCTTTGAAATATAGAACTAGAGCTCAAGGGACAGATAAGGACTGAATCCATAACTATGACTATGCTTCTATCTACATATGTATCTGATCTCTCTCTCTCTCTCTCTCTCTCTCTCTCTCTCTCTCTCTCTCTC
>NW_027187266.1:1501019-1511019 GCF_028583685.1 Petaurus breviceps papuanus
TCTCTCTCTCTGTCTCTCTCTCTCTCTCTCTCTCTCTCTGTCTCTCTCTCTCTCTCTCTCTCTCTCTCTTTCACACACACACACACACACAGCCCCACCCTCCACTCCCTATATGTCACTGAAACCACAAAAGTGGTTCAGTTCACCAAGGGAGAAAATCTAGAACAGGGATTCTTATCTTGGGGTCCATAGGTCCCCAAAGGGTCTATGGATAGATTTCAGGGGAACTGTAATTTTGAATGGGAAAAAATTAAATTTTTATTTCAGTGCAATTGATTTCCTTTGTAATCTTCATTTTTAGGTATTTAAAAACACTTGTGAGGAGTCTATTGACTTTACCAGACTGTCAAAGGCACCCATGCCACAAAAAAGGATTAAGAACTCCCGATCCATTACAATAGGAAAAGGTTGAAGGTGGAACCCTTTGGGACACTTACTCTTAGAAGAAGGGAGGAAGAGAATGAACCAGTAAGGTTTACTGAGAAGCACTCACCAGACTTTCCACTTCATTAGGTATTACAACCTTATGCTTAAGAGATCAGGCTCCGAATCAAAATTTTGGGCACTTGTCAACAGAGGAAACTATGTTTTCACTCATCTGTAAAATGAGCTAGATAAGGAAATGGCAAACCACTTCAGCACCTTTGCCAAGAAAACCCCAAATGAGGTCACAAAAAGTTGGACATGACTGAAATTATTGAACAACAATGTTATCGGGGTGGGGGTGGGGGGCAGGAAGAGATGTGTGTGGGAGAGGCATCAATAGCTTCTCAGCCTTCTGAATATGACACCCTTCAGGTCTCATATCTTCCACATATTCAGAAGCTTGACTGTACTTAACTTTGAATACCCTAACTCCCGTATTACAATATTGGAGCAGACAGAGCTTGGAGAACTCAGAGAGAGTCTTCTGGGTCGATGATAATGATGCTGATACTGAACATCAGGAAACTAAGTATAGGCAAAGCTTATAGTTTATTTTCCCTAAGTAAATCCCAGTGCTAATTTCTCCACCTGTGATATCAAATTTCCTTTTCATGTTTTTAAGGGTCATTGTTGTCAGAACCTGCATTTGGACATGACTTTGCTTCCCATACTTTTACTTTGCATGTATTGTTATCTATCTTTCTACCATGTATTTTACTTGTCTTTCTTATGTATCACTCTATCATCTATTATCCTATCTCTAATCTTTCTCTATTCACTTATCATTTTTTCTTAAATCAAAAAATATTGTTGCATGATATTTTACATCATATTCAACTCTTGAATATATCACCCTCACTTCCCAAGCAAAATTTCCCTGGTTAAAAACAAAAAGAGTAAACAGGAGAAAAAAAAAAATAGTTCACTAAAACAGACCAATGAATGCATCTACATCATCTGACAGCATATGTAATATTCCATAACCATAACCCTCTACTTCTGAAATAAAGGAAGGAAAATGAATTTTCTTGATTTCCAGAGCCAGCTTTAGTCATTGTAATTATACAAATTTGCCTCATTTTATTGTTTCCCCCCCTTTACATGGCTTTCACCATGTATATGGTTTTCCTGATTTTTCAAATTCCACTCCATATTAGTTCATAAAAATGTCTTCCTGTGTCTCTCAGAATTCTTTATATTCACCATTTCTTATAGCACAGTAATGTTCATTTATGTCATGAACTGCAATTTCTTGATCCATTCTGAAATTGATGAGCACTTACTTTGTTTACAGTTGTTAGAAGAAGAATTGCTTATACTTTGGATCTTAGCAAACCTTTCTTTTTATCTTGCACCTCCTTGGAGTATACCCAAGGAAGAATTACCATCAGTGGGCTGAATCAATTCGCAACTCTATAAAAATATAGAAATATTAGTGGGTCTTCCTCATGGTCTCATCGTCCTTAACTGTTTGCATCTTTCATCATCTTTGTCCATTTTCTGGGTATGAGTTGCTTTGATTTGCCTTTTTCTTGTTAGTAATTTGAAGCAATTTTTAATGTGATTGTTATTTTGAGAATTGTTTATAACCTTTGACCATTAATGACTATTAATGTTTTATAATGTAATATGATCTAAGTTCTAGAAGTATTAATATCTATTTATTCCTACTTTTTGTACTAAATTGAGATTCTAGACCTTTTTTCCTCTAAATGCATTTTGTAATTATTTTGATTGGTTCTATAAAGTAACCATTTAGTAGCATGGTATGGAACACATCTGTTAATAATTTAGACAGTATCATAATTTTTATAACATTAGTGCACCCTAACCATGGATGATAAATATCTCTTCAATTATTTGAGAACTTATCAGCCAATAGGGAAGATAATGCATTACACAAGTACCAGTGGTATAAAGCAACATGTGGTAGTATCAAAAGTCTTGTAGAATCAAAATGTCATAGAAGATCAGAGATAATTTCTAACTAGCAAAATTATGGAAGATATCATTACCATCATAATCATCTTTATCATAACAATGGACTTTTTTATAGCTTTAAAGTATGAAGAAGTGGCTTTTAGGATGATCTTTTTTTTTTTAAGCAATCGGGGTTAAGTAACTTGCTCAAGGTTACACGGCCAGTTATTATTATTTTTGGGTGTGGTGCTAAGTATCTGAGCCCAGATTTGATCCAGGTCATCCCAACACTGGAGCCAGTGCTCTTACTCGCTGAGCCACCTGGCCGCCCCTAAGCAATCGGGGTTAAGTAACTTGCTCAAGGTTACACGCACGGCCAGGTGTTTCTGGGTGGGTGCTAAGTGTCTGAGCCCAGGATTCGATCTCCAGGTCTTCTCAAAACTGGAGCCGGTGCTCTTACTGGCTGTGCTACCTGGCCGCCCCTTTTAGGATGATCTTTGAAGAATGAATATCATTTCAATAAATGGAGATAGTCCTCAAGAACCATTTAGGTACAGGAACAGGATGAACAGTAGTCTAGATATAATGTAGTGAAAGGTAACTTTGGGATTGTCAAGTAGTCCAGTTTGGCTACAATATGGGGTAAATGAAAGAGCTGGAGAAGATAAGGTTAGAAAGTTAGTTGGGGTCAGATTGTGGAGGGCCTTGAATTCCTTGCTGAGGAGTAGGCACCATATTGGGTAGACCATGGGAAGTCACTGGAATTTTTAAGCAGGGGAATGATAAACCAAAGTGGTAATTTAGGAAGATAAATGTCACAGTGGAACAGTGACCTATGGGTGGATCTGAGGGGGAGAGCCCAGAGGGGGACAGACAAGTTATTAGGTTTTTTAAATAATTCAAGGTATTGTGGAATGTGAGTCTCTTTGTCTCTGTCTCTGTCTCTGTCTCTCTCTCTCTCTGTCTCTCTCTCTCTCTGTCTCTCTGTCTCTCTCTCTCTCTTTCTCCTTCCTCTCTGTCTCTTCTCTCTCTCTCTCCCCCTTCTCTTTCTCTCCCCACACATGCACATGTCTAAACATATATTTATGTATATATGTATGTGAATGTATAACATCCTTGTGTTGAAACGATATTTATACTCATTTTATTTTTTTGTTTTATGACTGTTTCTTCCCGTGCTCAAGAATGGCCAAAGATCTGATTCAACAATTCACCAAAGGTTCATTATGTGTCTCTTTCATGTAGAAATCACTGTTCTGGCACTAAAAGATTAGATAAAGCTTTAGATAAGATGTAATCCTTGCCATTATGGAACTGACAATCTAGTCAGGACTTGTTTAATTACCATTCATCTAGAAGGCTCCATGAATAGGGCTAGACCTGGAGTCAGGAAGAACTGAGTCCTGCATCAGGTACTTACTAGCTGTATGATCCTAGGCAAGTCATTTAACCTTTGTCTGCCTTAATTTCCTCATATATAAAAATGGAAATAATTGTACAACTCCCAGGGAGTTGCTGAGGATTAAATGATAAAATATTTGTAAAGTGCTATATAAATGCTAGCTATTATTAACCAGAAATTATTAGGAACCTAAGGAAAAATAACATTAATTCTTGGCATCAAAATTTGAACTCACTCATATTCTGATTTATCACCCTATTTTTTTTTTAGCCTTTGGATCCTTAGGTTTTGTTTTTATCTTTATGCTTGTTTGAATTGAGGTCATTCACAAGCCCCATTGCTCTCTAGATTAATGAACAATTGTAATTGCTATACAAGTTTTTGAATGCAAAAGGGTTTACATATGTTTAGGTGTTCTATATTGCATGGGGCAAGGCATGCTATTGCCTCTCCCTTCCCTTCCTTTTACCTTCACTTTATTTTCCTTCCCCCTTCTCCTGACCTTCCCTTTCTCCTTTCCCTTCTTCCCCTTCCTTCTCTTCCTTTTCTTTTCTTGCTTCCCTTCCCTGCCCTTTTCTTTTCCTTCTTTCTTGCTTGCCCCATACTCTATATTCAAAGCCTTTCTTTGGCATTTATTATGTGGCCATGGGAAAGTCACTTGCCTCAGTTTTATCTGTAAAATGGGGATAATACTTCAAGTACCTATCCCACAAGGTTATTGTGAGACTCACATGAAATGATGTACATTAGGGTGTTTGACAAACTTTAAAATACTATATAAATGTCAGTATTCGTTATCAGCAGCAGCAGCATTCTCTTTTTTATGGTTAGTGTTACATAAATGATTATTTTCCTTCCATATAAAAGTAACTTATTTGAAGAGATTTGAAGTGGCACTCTTTTCAAAGTCACATTTGCTGCTTTCAGTGTATGTTTTGTGAGTCATAAACGGGTAGTGTGATTCAGTGGTCTAAGCAGTCACTGAGTTTCAATCCTAGCTCTGCCAAAGACTTGCGATGAAGCCTGAGGCAAATTACTTAACTCCAGTTTCTACACCTGTAAAATGGGAATAAAGATAATATTTACCTATCCCATGACAGTTCTGGGCAAATCTATTTAGCCTTTATAAAGCTTTCTGAGAGCTATAGATGAAAAGAACTGAACATAGTATCAGAGCAAAGTATCTATGTTATTTGTATAGGTTGCTTGGCAAATTTCTATTTATTAAACACATCAAAAGTATTCTCAACACATTCAGGCTTACCCTCAAAAAATGGGCTTCACTTTTGATACTCAAGGGTATGAGCATGTATGAGACCTAGTTTGGGTGTGCCCAGGGGTAGCAGGGGTGGAAGAGACAGAGAACTGGAGCAGAGCTGAACCTTCAAGTTAAATGGCCTAAGGTGAGATGATTAAAGGGACCTAGGAGTAGGCAGGCATGGAGGCCATCTCACACCTCTCTTCCATCCCCCTCCCTCAATATCTCAATATGATCATTCATGAAGCAGAGAAGTCATGGCCATATCCCAGCTCTACACAGAATTGTCCTGAGAAAAGAAGACAACTTATAGCAGGAGGAGTTTAAGGAAATAACTTTCAAATAATTTTAGTTATTATTAAGCATTTAGAAAAGTGCTGAAGGAGATTTTGGAGTTTTCTTCAGAAAAATTTTTTAAATAGACCACATATTTATATTTAGTGTATGAAAAAATTAGCTTGGCTCTATTCCCAAGAACCCCTAAGTTCTAGTTAGCTGCCTTACAAAAGTACACTAATATCCAAACAAGAGATTGAGAAAGTAGTTGTTGATGATGCAGGATAAATGCATTTTTCTACTGAAAATGATTCTGCAAGACTGCTTTCTCTAGAATGGTCTTGAAGTGGATGATCATTAGAATCTGTCTAAATTCAACAAAATTTAGTCAGCCTTGGACTAATGTGCAGTGCATTTTGTTAGGTATGGGGGACAAAAAGACAGAACAGCAACAACAAATAACACTTTCTGTCTAGGATTTTATATTCCTTCTCCCCATCTTGTAATGTTCTTTACATTTGGAGGGTGTTGGATATATTTTAAATATTGATGCTTGGGAACTGCTTGAAATGTTTCAGATGCAACTGGGACCCTTACCCAGCATACAATTATCTATATGAATAATGCTACTATGCATGCTACTATATTATGGAGTCCCTCTCAGAGGTTTGCAAACTTATTTGGCCTACCACCCCTTTAAAAAATTACTCAGCATACCCCTGGAAATCTACTTTCTTTAACTCTTTAACATTTTTTATTTGTGTCATTTAAAAAACACATTTTTTAAAAAATGTCATATAAATTCATTAATTTATTGTAAATTTGTGGGGTTTTCTTCCTGCATTAAAATTTTGATGACACAATATTGTGTCATGTAACCATATAGTACCATATTGTAAATAAGCCATTACACACACATATTCCTGCCAATGCATGCTGGACTTCCTAACAATATGTGACATGCTCTCCTGCTAACACTTGTTTAGACCCATTCATGGACTTGACTCCTGATCCATTTTAAGTTGTATTTTTTGTATTTATTTGAAAAATAACATAATCGCTATGATATTAACTCTGTTACACAGCAGATGAAACATGTACAAATGGTTTTTCAAAATTTTATTTTCTTTTTTATATTTCCACTGCCCCTTATTTTTATTCAACACCCCCAGTTGCACCCGAGGCTACTACTGCCCACCTAGATCATTCTAGCATCCCTCAGGGGGCAGGATGGCCCACTTTGGGAACTGGATGTGAAATCTTGAGACTTGGGTTAAAATTCTGGATGTCATTGACTGACTGTGTGACCCCTCTGGGATTCAATTATCTACTTGCAAAATGAAGGGGGTGGACTAGATTACCTATAATCAACCAACTGTTCAATCAACAAGTATTTATTAGTACTTATTATTGTACAGAGGCACTTTGGTAGGTGCTGGGGATATGAAGACTTTGACAGGCAAAACATACCTCCTCGAGGGCAAAAACTCTTTTGATTTTGTCTTCATATTAGAAGAGCCCCTAACAGAGTTCCTGTCACAAGGCAAGTATTTACTAATATTTGTAGATTGATTGCCCTCAAGGATCTTATAATCTATTGGGGGGAAACAGCATGTATGCATATGAATCTATATGCCTGCATATAGATTCAATTCCATTTACTGACTTTCTTTCTTTCTTTTTTTTTTTAAAGCAATCAGGGTTAAGTAACTTGCTCAAGGTTACATGGCCAGTTATTTCTGGGTGTGGTGCTGAGTATCTGAGCCCAGGTTTGATCCCTAGGTCATCCCAACACTAGAGCCGGTGCTCTTACTCGCTGAGCCACCTGGCCGTCCCTAAGCAATTGGGGTTAAGTAACTTGCTCAAGGTTACATGGCCAGGTCTGGGTGGGTGCTAAGTGTCTGAGCCCGGGATTTGATCCCCAGGTCACACTTATTGACTTTCTGACCTCTTTTAAGTCCCATATAAAATCTGATCTTTTGCAAAAAGCCTTTCCCAACTCCTCTTAATTCTAGTGCCTTCCCTCTGTTAATTATACCCTGTATATACCTTGCTTTGCATATGTGTGTATGTGCACACACACATATGTGTACATACATGCATGCAAGCATACACATATGCACACACATTTTTGGGCATGTTCTCTCCCCCATAGATTAGCATAGTGCACACAGGAGGGGGTTTAATAAATGCTTATTAATAGATGACTTGAATATATACAAAATGATTATAAGATAATTTCTGGATAGAAGAAGGCACCAGCACCTGCACAGGCTCAAGAAAAGCCTGAAGGAAGTTGTGGCATTTGAGTGGATCACTGAAGAAAATTAGGGATTCTAAGAAACTATAGTGAGGAAGGAATGAATCCAAGGCATTTGAGGGTAGCTCTGAAGAGACTTCAGATAGCCTTTGTGCTGTTGTTCACACAGACACTGTCTCTGCACTGTTTACCTTTTCACTGGCTGTTCCCCAGGTTTTGAGTGTTTTTTTTTTCCTGCTTTTCATTTGGGCTTCTTGGTTTCCATGGCTTCTCTTGGGATTTAGTTCAAATCCCACTTTCTGTAGAAGTCTTTCCTGCCACTAGCAGTTAGTGCCTTAGCTAAAAGATGACTTTCCATTTACATTGGTGATTCTTGTATTCCTATTTTATTTCACATTTCATTTTCTCCATTAGAATATGAGATCCTTGGGAGCAGGGACTACACTTCTGCCTTTCTCTGCATAGCCTGTGCTTTGCATAGTGCTTGTCATATGTTATTCTTTAATCATTTTCAGTTGTGTCTGACTCTTCAAAACCCCTTTTTGGGATTTTTTTTGGACAAAGATGATACAGTGCCTTGCCATTTTCTTCTCCAGCTCATTTTACAGATGAGGAAACTGAGGCAAACAGGATTAAGTGACTTGCCCAGGGTCACACAGCTAGTAAGTGTTCAGGTCTTCCTGACGCCCAGCACTAGCTTTCCATGGCATATAGTAAATGTTTAACATTTACTTATTGACTGACTTTGTGTGTGTGAAGAACGCTATGAAGGCCAATTTGGTTGTATTGTAGATTGTATGAAGAGAAAAGTAATATGGATAAGGTCCCTCCATCTTTAAATCTATGATATGATGATCCATCAGTGATAAAAGTAGAACCTGAGACCACATCCATCTCTATTATTTCATATGCCCCCACCCCCTAAATATTCCCAGAAGATGGTCAGGGATCTTCATGTTATGGTTGTTCTAAACCCATGTGCAAGTGAAGCCATTTGCTCAAGGTTCCTTAGTGAGTCAGTTTCAACTTAATCCAAGAATTCAAAACTGGGCCATTAGACAGAGCATTAGATTTGTAGTGAAAGGACCTGGTTTTGAAACAAGCCACTTCCCTTCTTTGGGGAATGACCTAGGTCCAATGATCATAGTTTAGTATACTATGAACTAAGTATAATGAAATTCTGACAGACAGGGATGTTAATAAAATGTCTATGCAGTGAACAGCCATTTAAATCATGTTGAGAGAATATCAGGTTGTATTTTATTAACATACTTTTAGTCTTCTAAACTCGGCAGACCAAGACTCTCCTGATAGAGTCTACTATTCTCAGTGCTCTGATGGTGAAGAGGGCTTGGGAGGAGAACTAAAAGACTCCCAATTCCACCTACTCCTGCAGTTGGCTTGTGTATAGGAGGGATCAGTTTTACGTGGGTAGAGTTCTGTGCATTTTACAACCATTTTTCATTCAAAAGAATTTGGAAAATCAACACATTCGGGGAAGAAATCCAACATGTAAAAGCATGCAAATGCAGAAGCACTCACCCCAAAAGAAAGAAGGCCACCAGGGGAAAAGTTATACAACAAAGGACCTCATGGGACTCCAGGGTGCATTTCATTCTTTGGCTTGACAGTATGCATGTTTCTCATCTGCAAACATGTTTATGATGAGCACCATACGTGGTGTGCTACACTTGTTCTACATTAGGAAGGATAATCTGATAAAGGAAGTTGGGTCACAGTCTTCATTATAGGGTTCAAAACATTTAGGACTGATAATGTGTAACATTTGCCATCTCTCAGATGTCTCCCTTTTAATAATGCTAAAAGATTTAGCAAGTGGCGTTGAGAATGTGACAGCCCCATAGAGTTTGATGTATGTGTCTGGGGGAAAAAGCCCACTGAGATGCCCAAGTTAAACCCATTTCTTTAATGCCTTTGGTAGATTAAAATAATCCTTAAGGGAAATCCATTATGACAACAATCATTGCACAGGTTTTCCAGTCTCAGCTTCCATGCTACATCTATTCCTTGAAACTATTTATATTACAGTGAAAGGTCACATTCTCAGTGTTGATTTTTTTTCAAGCTTCCTACCCTACATTAAAAGGAATTTTGAGTTCTCACTTTCATCCTTACACATTAGGAAAGGTCTTTCAATTCTCCATTTACATCCTCCCCTCCCCTCAGCCCCCCACCTCTTTTCTAACTAGTAGAAAATTGTATAGGGGAGAAAAGGAGATTTTCCACTCACAACCCAAAAAGTAAATGGATATTATCAAGTGGTGCATCAGAGAACTATATCTTGCTGTAGGAGTTCCAGAAATAGCAAAGAATATAATCTACATTTATGGCACTCAGTCAAATATTGCCCCTCCCCCCTGGAAATCCCTTCCCTCCCTGGAAATCTAAACATATCATCACTATTTCTCTCTCTCCCCCCTTCCCCTTTCTCTCTCTC
>NW_027187266.1:1516019-1646083 GCF_028583685.1 Petaurus breviceps papuanus
TTATCTTATCCTTTGCCCTCTGCTGGCTCCCTACTGTCTAGAGTGTAAGAAATAAAACCCTTGTTTCAAATCTCACTAATACTATATTTTCTTTGGATAAAAACTAAAAAGGATGAAACTCCAAAGTGGTGATTAATACCAAATTCTCAGGTATTGGGTGTTCTCTATTTCAATCCCTTGATATTTTTGGAGCCCCACAAAAATATTAGGGTCAGGGCCTTTAGTCATGCCCAGCTTATTATAAGTTAGAACTAATCCTGGTTATTATTCTGAAGGAAGTGATCCATGGTATATTTGCCTTTCTTTTAAACACCTTTCCAGTATGCACAAAAAGGGTGATGTTGGTGAAGTCTTCAAGAAGTGACTGGAATCAGGAGGACCCGAATTCAAATATAGCCTCAGATGCTTACTATCTGTATGACCCTAGGCAAGTCATTTAACCCTGATTTCCTGTCCTCTCCCCACACCAATGGCAAAAGAAGTAAATTGGGCACGACTATATGGCCAGCATTAAGGTAATGTAGAATGCCATATTTGGAAGGGAACTTAAAAATAATCTGTTCCAACTGCCTTGTTTTTCAGATAAGAAAACTGGGGCAGCTAGGTGGCACAGTGAATAGAGAACTGGCCCTGTAGTCAGGAGGACCTGAGTTCAAATTCAGCCTCAGATACTTAACACAAAAAAACTAGCTGTGTGACCTTGGGCAAATCACGTAACCCCAAATTGTCCTCGAAAAAGCAAAAAACAAAAAAGAAAAAAGAAAACTAAGGCCTGGAGAGGGAAGGTGATTTTTCCTGAAGTCATTAAGGTGATTAAGTAAAGAAAGACAGCATGGCAGAGCGGAGAGATTGCTGGCTTTGGAATCAGAAAGATCTAATTTCAGTTCTTGCTTCTGATACTTAATGGCTTTGTGACCATGGATAAGACATGTAACCTCTCAGTGTCCTCAGAAAATTTTCAATCAATTAACCTATAAATCCACAAGCATTTGTTAAGTACTTCTTACATGTCATGTACAGTGTAAGATATTGAGGACACAAAAATGACAATGCCCCTGCCCCCCCCCCCCAAAATTATGAGACAATATCTGCTTTCAAGGAACAACTATCCTCTCAGGTGACAAAAGTATGAAAAAATAGATATGAAATATTAAAAAATACAAAATAATTTCAGATGAGGCCTAGGAGGTGAAAGAATTAGGAAAAGGTTCATTTAGGATGTGATACTAGAATTTTTTAAAGAGTCCTGGAGATTCTGAGAGGGGGAAGGTGAGGAGACACTAAATCCCTGTTACTGGAGACAATTTATCCAAAGCCACAGAGATGGGGAAGAGACGATCATTTGTGAGGACAAGATGAATAAACTGAGATGAGAATCCCGGAAAGGCAACTGCAAAGGAGTTGTCAGGTAGAAAGGAGAAGAACCAGGAGAGAACAGTGTCACAAGAACCCCGATGAAGACTCTCTAGGAGAAGAGAATGGGCAACAGGGTAGAATCCTGCAGGTAGGTCAAATAGGATGAGGAATGGAGAGGAAGGACTTTGGATCTGGCAGTCAAGAGATCACTTGGTAACTTTGGTGAGAGTGGTTTCAGTTGAATGATGATGTTGCAAGCAAGGGACACACATGTATACACATTTATATATAATATACACAAGATACAGAGGCATACATATATATGCATATGTATGCATGTCTATATGTGTGTATTATATGTGTGTTTTCATACACACGTATATATAGAGAGACACACAGAGAGACAAAGAGAGAGACTGAGAGACAGAACAACAGAGAGAGTCAGAGAGAGAGAACATGATGAGAGAAGAGATATAGGATCCTTAAGGCAGTTTGACCAATTGAGTGTTTTTTTTTTTAATTTTGTTTTGTAACAATAGGGGAAACCTGAGCATTTTTTTAAGACAGGAGGGAAGGAGTCAATAGGTCAAGAGAGATTATAGTCTTAATACAGCAGAAGAGTTGTTGATCTGTTGGTGGAGGGAGTTTCTGCACCATGGAGTTACTGACACTGTTGTAATCACTGGTTTGAATCCAAAAGAATTAATTGGAGGCTGACACAGAATTTAAATCCAGGTCCCCTAACTCTCAATGCTGCACCTTTTCCACTGGATTGCACCTTGAAATGACTTTGTCTATACTCTCTTGTATTTGCATCAGTATTGTCCTGTTTAATTCTCCTAGCAAACAGGCTGGGGTTTTCTTATGTTTTTTGGCTTTTTTTTCTTTGTCCTTCCGTTGAGTCTGCAATTCTTTTGTGGTCAGGGGCCTGGGTTCCATTTCTAGTCTGGCCTGGTTGTTGCTTTTGTGTTTATGAACAAATCAATGAAACAAGTAAATTACTAGGAACAAAATCCTTTCAAGTGTCTTTAATGCTGTAACAAATAATAATGAGCCATCATCTTTGACAGCTTAATGAAGCTCTGGGGAGAGAGGTGGTGACCATGCATGTGCATAAGAAAACCAGATCCTGGCAAACTTGGAATCAGATAATGCCAGCTCCATTAGCGGAGAGGATGAGGAAATTGGGGTTTCTGGGAATTTTGTTGTTTTCTTCCTGTGGATTTTTTTTGCGATTATGCTGCTCCTCAATAAAACCTCCCTGCATCTGAAGGCAGCCTGCAGGTGATTTTCTGTAGGTGCTTGACCCTATGTAGGTCATGACATCTCAGCGGAAGCCAGAGTGGGTCACCTCACAGAAGAAATGAACTGATGAAGCAAAGACCCCCTAAGATATGTGAGGCGGTAACGATCTTAGCTACCATTTATATAACTCTTTAACATTTGCAAAATGTTTTACTTTGTTATCTCCTTTGTTCCTCACAACAACCCTGCAAGGAAAAACCTATTATTATCATTCCCATTTTTTTCAGATGAGGAAACTAAGGCTCAGTGATGTGAAATGACTTACCCAGGGTCACACAACTAGTAAATTTCTTACTCTATTCAATGTACTACTTACCCCAAAATATTTCTTCCCTTAATCTATGCCTAAGAGTCATTATTAAGGATTAATTCCTTGGTACTCCAAAAACTTTTGTATTTATTAAGATAAACATAGCCCTAAGAAAAGTAACAGTAAATAGTTATCACTTCCTACCTTTGTCAGGAATTAATTTACAGGCACCTGTTAGAGGAACCTTTGGTTGTGGGACAAGAGTAAGGATTTGCATGGATAAAGTAATAAGCAGGATGTGAGGCATGGGAATAGGATGCATACAGTCATGGAAAGCCTTGTATTTGAAGGAGGACAGAAGTTTTTAATACCTTAGTATTAAACTAAGTACCTTAGTTTCCTTAACTGTCAAATGACAGGATTAGATAAGATCAGGTGTTATTAATTTGGAATCCATATTTCACTAAGGGGTCCATGGGAACATTTCACAAAGTCTGTGAATTTGGATAGTAAAAGAACAAAATAAAACATTGCATTTTTATTTTCCAATCTCTAAATTTAGCATTTCCTTCAATTATTTAAGAACATGAAGGGAAACATTTCTATGGCACCTACCATGTTCTAGGCATTGTGAAGTACTTTTACAAATATTATCTTATTTGATTCTCATAACAACCCTGTGAGGTAGGAGCTATTATTATCCTCAACTTACAAAAGTGGAAACTGAGGTAAGAAAAAGTTCAATGACTTGCCCAAGGTCACACAGTTATCATGTGTCTTAGGCTAGATTTAAATTATGATCTTCCCGACACCTGATCAAAGTACCATCTACTGTACCACAAGTTGCCACTTTATTCTGAGGTAGTTAGATCTAGATGTCTGAAATGTGCCACCCCCTCTGCTGAAAAGATAGGTAAGCTTAAGGAAAATTCACTGGGTGGGTGGCGGAGATACAGGAAGATCACTGAGAAAATTCTTATTTTATATTTACTTATGCTGGCAAGAGCTCAATTCGAATCCCACTTCTGACACATACTAACTACACAACCACAGTTAGGTTATGTAACCCCTCTGGACTTATTTACTCATTTGAAAAATTAGGCTAATAATGGTCATAGGCCTGAATTTAAATCCAGCTCCAGACTGTTAATAGCTGTGTGAGCCTGAACATATCACTTAACCTCTCTTTCCCTCAGTTTCTTTTTTTTTTTTTTTAAGCAATCGGGGTTAAGTAACTTGCTCAAGGTTACACGGCCAGTTACTTCTGGGTGTGGTGCTGAGTGTCTGAGCCTGGGATTCGATCTCCAGGTCGTCCCAACACTGGAGCCGGTGCTCTTACTCACTGAGCCACCTGGCCGCCCCTAAGCAATTGGGGTTAAGTAACTTGCTCAAGGTTACACGGCCAGGTGTTTCTGGGTGGGTGCTAAGTGTCTGAGCCCGGGATTCGATCTCCAGGTCTTCTCACCACTGGAGCCGGTGCTCTTACTTGCTGTGCTACCTGGCCACCCCTCCCTCAGTTTCTTGAATGTAAAATGAGGGTAACAATAGCACCTACCTCGCAGGCTTGTTGTGAGGGTCAAATGAGATAATATTTGTAAGAGTTGTTAGTATAGTGCCTGGCACATCGTAGGTGGCATATAAATGTTTATTCCCACCACCATCTTCTCCTTTCCTTCCTTTCCCTTCCCTCCCAGAGGACCTACCTCAGAAAATGATTGTGAGATAATGTTGGTGGCAAAGTGGGTAGAGTGCTTGGACTGGAGACAAGGAAGACTCCTTTTCCTGAGTTCAAATCTGGCCTCAGACACCACTAACTAGTTGTGTGACCCTGGTCAAGTCTCTTAACCCTGTTTGCCTCAGCTTCATCATCTGTAAAATGAGCTGGAGAAGGAAATGGCAAAGCACTCCAGTATATTTGCCCAGAAAACCCCACAAAGGGGTCACAAAGAGTGAGACACAATTGAAACAACTGAACAAGAAGCAACTTCAATGATCTATATCAATATCAGTTATTTTTTATTTATCTCTATGGTTGCTGTTTCCTTTTCCTTTATCTTGGCTATCTCACTCTCCTCAGTAGCTCCAAAAAGAGTAGATGGTGGAAGACAGAGGATAAAGTAAATTTTATTCCTATTGATATTAGTATAACTTAAATTATATTTAATGGGAAAATATGTAGAAACTTGCATAAAATTAATTTTGTGGATTTTCTATGGGATAACCTTTCCACCCATTTTATGTGTCCCTTCACTGCCTCACCCATCACAGGGACCATATTTATGACAAGTAGACTATATATTACTTCAATATCAAAAGATTAATGATTTATTTGGCATAGAAACTCCTTCTACCAACAAAGAATTCAATCCCTCTATGCCTTAGAGATTTGTTTCATGAGTTGCTGTGGTAAAAAACAAACAAAAACATATCACCTGGTGACCAAATTTCTGGTGATTTTTCTCTCTAAATTTAGTTAAGCTGGTCTTTGAATAACAGAGTTCATCATGGGGTCTGTGTACTCAAAGCCTTTCCAAGATATGCTAGGACTTTTGCCCCACTAGTATAGCCTTCAAGACCCCAGTGTCATCTCTTAGTCATTGGAATGTATTATAGTATGTCTTCAGTGGAGAGGTATACATTAGAGAACATTTTTAATGCAAGAATTAAGTGTTCTCATGTACCTTTTTCTCTATTGGTTTTTGAAAATGATGACCTCTCTGGCAATGCAAAGAACATTTAGAAGGAAGGAAAAAAACAAGAAAGAAAGGCTTGTTAGTAATAAGAATTGTAGAAAGACTATTTTAGAACTCATTGCTTACTTGTGTCCAACTCTGAGTAACCCAAAGTCCATGAGGTTTTCTTGGCAAAGATAATGAAGTAGTTTGCCATTTCCTTCTCCATTGTGCCACTATTTTTACAGATGAGGAACTGAGGCAATTTGGGGTAAAATGACTTGCCCAAAGTCACACAGCTAGTAAGTGTCTGAGGTTGGATTTGAACTCAAATATTCCTGACTCTAGTCCCAGTGCTCTATCCACAGCACCACTTAGCTGTCCATTATGTTTCTCAATATGCCAGGACCATAAAACACAATAATTCTATTTTTTCCATGTTTTGTCATTAGACACAATGAGGACCAATTAATAAATGGCTTTTTATTTTAAGTAGGAATGTATTTGTATTGGATACTGTGGCAGCATTGCAGTTCACAGGGGGCTCTTTTTCAGAATTCAGAATGGGAAATCTGTGGCTCTCCAAGTGGAACTCGAGTCCATTGGAAACTGTAGAATTTGTGGTCAAATCATATTATGATTTCCTCATCCTTATATCAACTCCAATAATATTTCTATTTTATATGTTTTGGAGATAATTATTCCATTCCTACTTAAATATTGCCCTAGAAATACTCTAATGAGATTGGAAGAAATAGATTTTCATGAGTTTCCATTAGAACTGTAGCTCCATGGGCAACATTTGACTGGAAGGTAAAGTGCACAGGCAGAAGCGTGCTGGCCTTGAACCAGCCTGACTGACCTGAGTGTTAAATTTTCATTGTTAGAATTTACATCTTGGAAATCTGCAAACACCACAATTTAGGGGGAGATGTGTTGTTTTGTTGGTGATTTAGATTTTACAAAGTGATGGAGCAAATGTTAATAATGCAGGTCAGACTTAAAAATGTGTCATAGGTACATTCCTCTATCCCTCCCTGTGGAAAGCCAAATGTTAAACATTTGCCATACACCATACAATATTTAAATATTTACCAGCATATCCTCTGTGGATAAGGGGAGGAAATACATGCTACATCTTGTTCATAAAAGTAATAATATAATTTTGATAACTGGAAAGAATCTTAGAGATCACCTTCTCCAAGCTCCTTACTTTATAAATGAGAAAACAGATTCAGAGAAGGAAAGATACTAAGTAACAGAGCCAGAATTTGAACAGAGGGCTTCTGGGTACTTCCCTGTACTGTTTTGTATGGGGTAATGGTCTAGCACTTGATCAGACCACCTGAGATGGCATCTTTAGACATAGAGAGGCCAGAAGCATTTTTCAGGGGAATTATGAAGTGGGGACATTCTGCATAAGTCTATCAAGGAGTGGAACACAGCTCCTTTCCATTGGCTGTAAATCCAGAATTTTCTTTTTCAAAATATCTTGATTCAACATGGCTATGGCTTCTGGATGCATTCGCATCTGAGTAACTCCTTCACTTACTCTGAGGGCTTCCCTGAACTCATCTAGGCCATAGCTCCTTAAGAAACAGACTTAGGCATTTGGTCTGTTTATTCTTTTTCATTCTAGTTATAGAAAGTTGAGTCTTTGATAGGGGCTTGGAACACAAATCATAGTGATCTGGGCAGAATCCAGAAATCCTGGCCAAATGTTGCAGCCAGGCCAGCAATGACATTGTGAGGAGCAAGTGTCAGGGTCTATAGCTTAGCAGAAGCTGACAAGGATGTTGGCCTCAGACATGAGCATGGTGGGACCAATGCTACGTGAGATCTGACCTCCTTTGTGAGTCTAATCCCCACGATTTCCAGCAAATTGAGGTAGTATGCGGGGCCGATATGTCCCCAAGGTAAGTAGGGAAATGTTTGTACTTTGTTCTTGCTATATCTTTGAAATAAATATTCCCACATAATATTGCCCCATATTAAGTGGTTAAATGGAACACAGCATGCTAGTTCCTGTCCCCTAAAGTGAGAGGGCACAGCCAATATTGGTCTAAACAATGGTAGAGAAAAGCAACAGTAAAACCACAGCATGTTATCTGAGAACTCTAAGAGGGGGTGAGATGTAACAGGCTTTGTTTTCAAAGAGCAGGATCAGAGTAAACCATATTACCAGTTATAGAATAATCTTTTTCATTTTCTATGATGTTGGGGACATCACTTACTCATTGCATCCTGCTACCTCGTGTCACTGCATAATTCTGCTTACCTGGTCTCTCCCCAACCAGTGGTACAAAGATGATCACTACAATTTTACATGCTCTAGAGATGGTTTTCCTTTGGTCATCTCCATTGGATATCCCCATATAAATGAAAGCACAGAATCTCTTTTCTGCTCCTTTCTTTGTTTATTTTCTATTTTCAATTTACCTGTGATGCATTTGCCTCTGAAAAAGCTTTTGTGTTCATAGTTGAGGAAAATATAGTGAGGAAGGTAGAAGAGACATAGCAGCTGAGATGGGCAACTGTTTCTGGAATCTTCGTTTACTCATGTAGCATCAAGGGGATTTGGCCAGGTTGTCTTGAAGTGATTCCCTCACCTTGAATCTCCATCTCTCCTGTAACTTGGTCTATCTGGGAGTGCTAAAGCTCATATGGCAAGGGTTTGGTAATGAAGAGGAAATGTACGTACGCTTCTCATGTAATTATGAATGTAAATACTCATTAAGAACATTCTGTCAAATGTATTAATCATATAAAAAAGAGTTATGATGGAGCAAGTTACCTCCTAGACTCAAAAAATTCCAGTCAGTCTCAGACAATTCCATCTGTAAGGATGATAAAAGAGGGACTTTGAAGAGTTATTAACTAGTACAGTATGCTTGATTTTTCATGATTTCTTTGACCTCTGGTCATTTTTCCCCTAAATAAAATATTTTATTTGGGTTTTAAACATTTTCTACTTTGTACCTGTATGCAAATGAAATAGTCTGACTTTTAGCATGACCTCAAATAGTCTGAAGCTTAAGATCAGTTCCTAGGATGCCTATAAATATTACCAAAGTAACCAGCAGTAAAACTGAGATTTCTTGGCTTTGTCATTTAACAGTATACATATAAATGAATGGAAATGCATTTATTAAGCAGTTAATATGCGCTAGACTCTGTGTTCAGTTCTAGGAAAACAAATACTAATGTGAAGCAGTCTCTGCTGTCAAGGAGGTAATATTCTAATAGGGGAGAATACATAGAGGAGACAAGGAGACAATGTTTATATATATATATATATATATATATATATATATATAATCATTGTGTTATTACTTTAAAAAACACCTGATCTAATTGTTATTAAAACTCTTCTAACATGTGGTAGATGATTTTGTGTGTGTTTTTATGGCTGAAAAATCTATCACCCTTTGGTCAACTTGGTGAGGAGCCTTTTCAATTTATCTAGGCTATTGTGCTGACAGTGACCATCTCTGGACCTCTATCAAATGTTTTCCCAGGTTGATAGGATGTACCAGAACTGATCTCCATTAAAATCCCTTCCTATGATGTTGGAACTCTTCCACGCTGCAATAAAAGTTCAGAATAGGATATTAGTGGAGGAATAATAAAAAAAACAGTAACATATGTATTATTAATAGCTCCACTTTGTAAATGGACAAATTAACACTTTGATAAACTTACTGTGATAATACAGTTCTTAATTGTGATTATCAATATAAGAACCCTTTTCTCAATTCAATTTAGTTCAATTAAACAAACATTTATTTCTCTCCTGCTGTCCTCAAGGCATCGCACTAGGTTCTGGGAATGCAAAAAAAAAAAGTCAAAAAGTTCCTGTCTGCATGGTGGAAGGATAATATATGATGGTGATGGTAGTACTACATGTAAAAGTAAGCAATTTAAGGAGAGGAGCAGGTGCTAACACTTAGAAAGTTTAGGGGTAGAAGGTGGTTAGGTAAGACTTCCCATAAGGAGAACCTAAGATGAGTCTTGAAGGAAGGTGGAATGCAAAGAGGTGGAGGTGAGGAGGGGATGCATTCCAAGATAGAGAAACAATCTGCCCAAAGGCACAGGAATTCGAGATGGCATGTGGGTTTGGGGAACATCTAGTAGTTCAATTTAGTTAAACCAAAGTATGCATGAATAGGAACGAATATGCAGTAGGTCTGAAAAGATAGGTGGGACTGCGGCGGATTTTAAATGCAATCCTAACTCCAAATACAATATTATTCTACTTTAGCAGAGTAATTGATTTCCATTCCTTGCAAGAACACAGAAGGATGTTCTCTAGATGCCTCAACATTCTATACATATAGATTCTACTTATTTCATTAAGTCTTTTCTTGGCCATTCTAGCTCTAAAGTCTCTAGAATTCCCTCCTTTTAACTATGTAGGACCTATTTTTTATGTCTTTCTTACAGCTCCTTTCATATATTGTCTCATATTCTACTAATTTTTACACTCTTCTTCCCACCTAGACAGCAACTCTTCAAGAACAGGAACTAAATATTGTATTTCAGTATAGTTGTTAACATGCCTACCACAATGCTAAATTCATAGCAGGTGTCCAAGAAATATTCAAAGAAAAAATAAGTACAATGGTTTTCTTCTAATTTCTTGCTAATGTGTTCCCACAAAAATAATATGAAATTAAACATATACCTCTTCTTCCTGAGTCACCAAATTTGGTAATTGACCAAACTTGGATACGTTCTTTTATGTCAATAAAAATAAACTTCCATGATCAGATCAAATTCTCATCACTAAATTCTGAGCCTGCTTTGCTATATGTAACTATTATTTATATATTGTTACTGTTCAGTTGTTTCAATCATGAATACTTCTTTGTGACCCTATTGGGTATTTTCTTGACAAACATACTGGATTTGTTTGCAATTTTCTTCTCCATATAGTTTTTTTTTGCAGATGAGAAAACTGAGGTGAACAGGGTTAAGTGATTTGCCCAGGGTCACATAGTAAGCATCTAAGGCCAAATCTGAGTAAATTTTCCTGATTCCAAGTCCAGTGCTCTAACCATTTTGCCACCTAGCCGCACTATTATTGATATTAAAAATAGTAAACTGACTTGAACCCTATGAGTCCATAGGCTCTTGCACTCCCCCTAAACTCAAGTATGTTTACAGAACAATACAGAGATGTATGTATATATATATGTATATGTATATATGCACGCAAATTTCTACGTATATATTTGTATGCATAGTTATGCAAAAAAACTTTTAAAGTTAATCTGTATGTTTACATTTTCTCCAGAACTTTCTTAAATCAAGACAATTAAGCAAACAATAAATCAAGGCCTGGTTTATAACCCTTGCCTATTTCTGAGGGAGAAATGCTTACTCTGAAAATTTAAAAACTAAATTCATTAGCTAAAGGTGACTCTCACTCACCCCTGTCTATTAAGCCTGTTTCCTTTGACCTGACAAAACAGAATTAAGATCAATGAGACAGTTGTAAAAAGATAAAGTTAAATGTGATGCTCAAAGAAATGTCCTAAAAGAGAATTGTGCAAAAGGAAGAATAGACTGCCTCAAGAGCTAGGCAGTCCTCCTTCACCAGAGGCCTTCAAGTGCAGGTAAGATGACCCCTTATGATCATGGTTGTAGCAGGTATTTTTCAGATATGTTTTGGATTAAATGGCTGCTGAGCCCCCTTCCAACTCTAAAATTCAGTGTTTATTTTTATATGGAATCCTGGCAAAGGGCTTTGCACCAAGTAGGTGCCCAATACTTTCTAACTAAAGATCTTCTAGTATATAGCATTTTCAGTAGCAAAGACTTCACCATTCATCAGGCTCAAGAATGTCATCAAATCATCTTTGGAATGTGGCCTGACTTCAAAGACATCATGGCTCAGTTTTTTCTATGTTGTGTTGTCTAAAATGTGTTCTCCTATTAAGAAAGTATTCATTTCCATAGATGTTATAACTAATTGTGAGATGTGGATGCAGAAAGAGCTTGGTTAAAATCCTGCCTCAGGGTTTTATTGGCTGAACCATGTGGCTCCATAGCAAGTCACAAATTCTCAGCTTCAATTTCCTCTTTTTAAAAATAGAAATAATGATGGCTATACTATCTACCTTACAGAGTTATGAAAATCACCTAGAGCGGGCAGAGTCAAGATGGCAGAATAGAAGCAGGACCTCCCTGCAGCTCCAGCTTCCACCTTCCCCAATCCATGTAAAAAGGGGACTCTAAACAAACTTTGGAGCTGCAGAACCAACAAAATGACACAGAGAAGCTAACCTCCCGCTGAGGACAGCCTGGCAGGCCAGCAGAAATGCAGCGCAGTGCTCTGGGAGCTGAGCCCAGCACCATGTCGAGGCTTTAGCCCCAGGGCGGGCCTGACCAGCCGCCAGCCAGAGGGACTCCAGATCAGCAGCAGCTGTGGCCATTTCCAGATTTATCAACACAGATGCGAAGCCAAAGTGAGAGGTCAGTGCAGTCTGGACTTTGGGACCCAGTAAGTAGTAGTGCATGTCTTTTGCCCCCAGGGAGAGAAGCCATTGAGATGCTGGCACAGACAGCCAGCGCCACATGGCAGCTTCAGCTCCTGGCCTTCAGAGTGTAGGGGGACCAAGCACCAGTCTGAGGGGTAATTGCTCTTGCTTTAACCTGCCTGGATCAAGATTGCAGTCTAGGGTTGAGGTCCTGGGGTGTGGGTCCAGCTTGCCACAGCATGTGGAGGCCTCAGAGAGGGCACCCATCTAATACCTCCGGCAGCTGAGAAAACCCCAGCATTTGGGACGAAAGCTCCCCTGTCTGGTGGCAGAGTCATACTGTGGCAAAAAGCCCAGGAGTCAAGTGACTGAGTGGCAACATGACCAGGCAAAGGAAGCAAAGCAGACAGAAGATTCCAACATTAGACTGCTATTTTGGGGACAAAAAGGAGCAAAGCATGGAACAGGAGGGAGACAATAAAGTCAGAACTCCTGCACCAAAAGCTTCAAAGGAAAATACGAGCTGGCTACAGGCCACAGAGGACCTTAAGAAGCAGATAAGAGCAGTGGAGGAAAAATTGGGAAGAGAAATGAGAACAATGCAAGAAAATTATGAAATGAGAGTCAACAGCCTGACTGAAGAAAATCACACCTTAAAAAACAGACTCACTCAAATGGCAAAAGAGGCTCAAAAAGTCAATGAGGAGAAGAATGTTTTAAAAAGCCGAATTTGCCAGATGGAAAAAGAATCTCAAAAGCTCACTGAGCAGAGCCATTGCTTCAGAATTAGATTGAAGCAAATGGAAGCTAATGACTTTATGAGAAATCAAGATGCTGTTAAACAGATCCAAACAAATGAAAAAATAGAAGGCAATGTGAAATATCTCATGGGAAAAACCACTGACCTGGAAAATAGATGCAGGAGAGATAATTTAAAAATTATTGGACTGCCTGAAATCCATGATCAAAGTAAGAACCTAGAAATCATCCTCCAGCAAGTTCTCAAAGAAAACTGCCCTGATGTTTTAGAACTAGAGGGCAAAATAGAGGCTGAAAGAATCCACTGATTACCTCCTGAAAAAGATCCCAAAAAGAAAACTCCTAGGAATATTATAGTCAGGTTCTGGAATTACCAGATTAAGGAGAGAATATTACAAGCAGCCAGGAAGAAACAATTTGGATATTGTGGAAACACAATCAGGATAACCCAGGATCTGGCAGCTTCTACACTGAGGGATGGAAGGGCTTATAATATGATATTCCAGAGGTCAAAGGATCTGGGATTAAAACCAAGAGTCACTTACCCAGCAAAACTGAGTGTCATGTTTCAGGGGAAAATATGGTTATTCAGTGGAATAGAGGACTTTCAAGCATTCTTGTTGAAAAAACCAGAGTTGAATAGAAAATTTATCATTCAGATACAAGAAGCAAGAGAAGTGTGAGAAGGTAAACAGGGAAAAGAAATCATAAGGAAATTATCAAAGTTGAAGTATTAACATTCCTACATGGAAAAACAATAACTGTAACTGATGAAACCTTTCTTAGTAGTTGAAGGGAATAGAAATATATATGTCTATATATGAGGGTGGCCATATGAATACATATGTGAATGTGTGTATATATGTTTACAGGTATACATAGATAGAGGGCACAGGACCAATTTAACAGGAAGGGATGATACTTAAAAGGTGAAATTAAGAGGTGAGAGAGGAATATATGAGAGGAGATGGGGAGAGACAGAATGGGGTAAACTATCTCATATAGAAGAGGCAAGGGAAAATGGTTACAATGGAGGGGAAGAATAGGAAGGCAAAAGGGAATGGGTCAACCTTATTCCCATTGAATTTGAGGAGGGAATGAAATACACACTAAATAGGGTATTTCACCCTGCAGGAGAGTAGGGGGGAAGGGGATGAGAGGGGGGATGATGGAAGGGAGGGCAGGCTGGTGGGAAGGGAATTTGGAAGCACCCACTTTTGAAAAGGTATGGGATCAAAGTAGAGAATAGAACAAGTGGGAGGTGGGATAGGAGGGAGGGAAATATAGTCAGTCTTTTACAATATATCTACTATGTTATTGTTTTGCATTAGCCACACATGTACAACCTATACTGAACTGCTCATCTTCCCAGTAAGGGTGGATGAGAAGGGAGGAAGGGAATGAATCTGGAATTCAAAGTTTTAAAATCAAATATTTAAATATATATATATATATATGTATATATACTATTCTTAATACTATTTTACATGTCATTGGGAAATAAGATATACAGGCACTGGGGCATAGAAATCCATTGGAAAAGTTGAAAGGGGTATGGGAGAAAATATAGGAGAGAGCAAATTGGGGGAAGGGATATCCTGTGGGACTGCTATTTTGGGGCGGTGGGTAGGGGAAAATCAGGGAGAAAATTTGTAACTCAAAATCTGGCAGAAATGAATGATGTAAATCAGAAGTTAATAAAGCATTTAAAAAAAAAAGAAAATCACCTAGAGAACCTTGAAATCTTATGTAAATGCAAATTATTATTTACATACCTAGGCAAGCAGGATAGAAATTTTATTTTTATCATAAAGTAATCAATGGATTTTACCTAGAAGGAAGCCACAGTGTCTTTCTACTAGTGTCTGACCAAAGGAGAGTTATAAATGCCTGTTTATTATACCCTTTATAGTTTTAGCAGCAGTACCCAGCCTGACATAATAGTTATCTTTGATAATACACCAAATGAGGAAAACCCAATTAGCCTGGAGGGATTAAGCCAAGCTTTGCCCTTCTACTTTAAGGAGAAAGAAGAGTTAGAAAAACAGGTTTAAGTAAAAGGGCCTGCCTTGGATTAGGAACTGCTGACCTTTCCAAGCAGTTAGCTGAAGAGGCTAAAGTTCAATTTTGTAGGTATTAGTTTAGAGGGTTTTTTTACATGCTCAACTACAAAGACGCTCTGCTCTTACAGCAAATGAGCACAGTTTAATCTGTTTAAAGAGCAAGAAAAATCAACATCTCATAAATTCTCTTGCTCACAGACAGAGCTTAAATGAAATGGCTGTCTACAAGGCCCCCAGCTTTATTGCCAGTGTTTCAGCCGCCTTTCCTGTTCCCACACATCTCTAGCAGTAATCATTGCCCAGGACACACTGATCATCACTTAGTGGGAGAAGTCAAGGCCCCTGAGTCTTCAGATGAGATATTGAGGAACAAGAAGGTCCTGTGACCTATAACCCTTATGGGACTCAAGAGGATAAGTAGTTTAGAAATTGCCACAGTGCAAAGATGTTGCTTCAGGATTGAGATTCTAGGGGACTGTCTACAATGCACTGGGAGTTTCTCTTTTCACTACCTGTTTTACCCTTGAACACACTTCCCCATTTTTCTATTGTTGCCATACAGCTGAGGACTCCATTTTCACACCCAGAGCCTAGATGGTGAGCCGGCTGCCCAGAGCTAGCCTAGTGGTTTCAGTTTGCTAAATATTTCTCCTGTGTGTCATGGGCTTGGACCCTGGCCATGCCATAATTCCAGATTATCATGACTGAAGAACAGTTTGGCCTCCCATGCTACAGCTGGGTCTATTCTATTTTCAAAGTTTTCTCTTCCAGAAGCTATAAACATCAGGGCTTATCCAACAGGAATTCCCGTCCCATGGGCTACAGTATCGGGTCCCTTCTGATTTTTCCTAAATGGTTTTTGAGGAGAGAGATGTGTATTAGGAAAGTTGAGGGGAAAATAGAGATGAAAAGGAGCTCCTTTCCCTAATTAATGTGGGACCCACTTTTGGCAACTGATCTGAATTCAGTACTCAACAAAATAAAATACAGGGTGTGATATGAATTTCTGGGAAATGATCATGGGGTTCCTGGACAGGATCCTTCTTGTTAGTAGATTGCATTAGTGGGGCCAAAGCAGCCAACTTATTTATTAACATGTTCTTCCAAATTTAGGAGAAGATTTTCTTCTGTTTGCTATGGCAATATCATATAGACCAAGTTACATGGTGATTTCCTTGATGTAACATTTGACTCAGGCTGCCTTCTACCTACTCATAACACCTAGTATTTGGGATGGAAATCTTGGTCTTTCCAATCTAGAAGATGTAAAGACTCATCATGAGAAAGGTCAAAGCCATGTATTGTTCCTATATATACTAATAATTGTATATTTCTCTATGGGCATTTTATGCAAAAAGCCCAGTAACTCATATTTAATGTGGATGCATATTTTGTAATAACATACAGAAACTGCAGCTGGAAGAAGGCTTCCAAGTGTGTTAGACATAATCCCTCATGGTGAATTTTTTCAGAAGTCACCGATAAGATTTTCAAAAGATGGGCAGGATTTGATGGGTTGAGGTCTGTGTGATAGGAAGGAACTCCTCCATCACTGTGATTATAAAACCATCAGAGAGATCATAAAGCCACTTGAATAATTGAATAAACCGAAGCTATTCCATAGGTGACTATAGATATAATTTTCTTTCGTATTGTATTTGGTTTTAATATAAATGGATAGCTCTACAGCTAGTTGGTACAGTAGGATAGAGCACCTGGCCTGGAGTCAGGAAGATTTATCTTCCTGATTTCAAATCTGGTCTCAGACATGTACTAGCTATGTGACTGTAGGCAAGTCACTTAACCCTGTTTGCCTCAATTTCCTCATCTGTAAAATGAGCTGGAAAAGAAATCATAAATCACTCCAGTATCCTTGCCAAGAAAACCCCAAATGGAGCCACAAAAAGTTGTACACAACTAAAAAATGACTCATCAATAGGAAGTCAGTCTAAGTAAAGGATCTTTACTTGATTACTGTGCTGTCATAAAAAGCTAGTGAATAAGCACCCTTATAAATCTATTTAGGAAGATTACCTAGCATAGGTGACCTTTCCAGAGCATGTGATAGGTTTGACAACTGACTTTCTGACTTTGATGATTCCTGTGGGCAGCTGCATGGCACAGTGGATAGAATGCTGGACTTGGAATCAGGATGAGACAAGTTCAAATCTGGTCAATCACTAGTTACTAGCTATATGACCCTGGGCAAGTAACTTAACCTCTGTTTTGCCTCAATTTCTTCATCTGCAAATTGGGGATGATAATTAAACCTCTTTTATAGAGTTGTGAGGATAAAATGAGAATATTAGTAAAGTACTATACAAATGCTATGAAGATGATAATGTTGACAAGATAGATGCTATATCTGGTGGGAAAATCTATAATAAGCACAGATAGAAGCTGTTCCCTGCTGATTCCTATTATAACTTTTCGTATTAAGGATTCAGACCAAAGCTGACTTCTTTCATAATTATAGACTATCACCACATTAGACCACTACCACACATACTAACATTTACATTAGTGCTTCAAATTTTGCAAGCACTTCATGGACACGATTTCATTTGTGCCTTATAAAACTTCTTGAGGTAGGCATTACAGGTACTATTATTGTTGTTATTATTATCATTCTTATTACCACTTTATAGGTGAAAAGACTGGCTCCAATAGTTAATTTCCCCATGGTCACACCGCTGGTAGGTAAAGTCAGGTTTTCCAGACTCTAAGTTCAGTACCCTATTCCCTCTGTCACTCAGAGCTTTAATTCATGGACAAAATGTCTATGTCACAAGTATATTGGAAAAAATGAAAAGAAATACTAACCTTATAATTAATATCTAGATCTTTAATTACATATTCTATGTTGGCATAAGTACTGTTAAAATTATTTTAATACATATCTCTGATAGGCTAAACTCTCTAAACTCTGGAATGAGAAAGCAAAAAAAAAATTATACTCTCAGTCTGTGCATCCGTTTATCTGTCTGTCTCTTTCACTGCCACTCTCTCTCCCTCCATCTCTATGTGTCTGCCTGCCTGCCTATCTCTCCCTTTCCCTCCCTCCCCTTTTTCCCTCTCCCTCTTCTCCAACTTCCCCCGCATCTCAATTTTTATGCCAAATTTGGAATTGATTGAAAATACTCTTTGAAATAGTTTGAGATGTTGGAGACTATCAAGTCTTACCAAATAAAGAAACTTTTCCCTATTCCATTCCCTGTTTATTTGACTGGAGTTTATAACTACATGAAATGAATGATAGGACAAGGTAGAGTAATACTTCGTGTATATTGTCCTGTCTGGGGATGAGAGGTTCCAGAGGAATGAATTTTTTAGATATATGAAGTTTCTCCTTTTTAATTGGTAGATGATAATTTGGATATGATAGATTTCTATACTTTCTTAAACATTTTTTAACCTTTACTTGGTGACTTAGGTCTGTCATTTATTAACATTATTGTATTTTGCCATAATATATTGATGTCCCAAGCTATTTTCTCTTATAATAATAAGTGGCCCAACACTGTTTTGTTTCTTAAGTTTTTAATCCCTTAAAAAAATAGTTTGCTTGTTTTCTCCCTGGCTGTCAGGTGGGCAGCTGTTACTTCACATTGTTGTGTACTTACCTACTTCTTCCAAAATGGACCTCCTTATCTTTTCCCCCAAGTCCTTTGTCAACTTTCCCATTATTATTGATGGCATCACTACCCTCCCGGTCATCTAATCTGGGTATCATCCTAGCTTCCTCACTCTCTCTCTCATGCCCTCCCCATATCCAATCAATTGCCAAATCCTCTCAATTCTACTTTTATGACATCTCTCATATATTTCACCTTCTCTCCTTTGACACTGTCATCACCTTGGTAAGAGCTCTCATCACCTCATGCCTAGATGATTGCAGTAGTCTTCTGGATGGTCTCACTTACTCAAGTCTGTCCCCAATCCAGTTCATCCTTCACTCATTTGTCAAAGTGATCTTGTTAAAGCTCAGGTTTGACCATGTCATACTTCCCCATCCCTATCCCTGTCCCTAAGTTGTCCCCCTTTAAATAAATTCTGGTGATTCCATATTACCTCCAGGTCCAATATAAAATTCTCAGTTTAGCACTCAGACTGTGCACAACTTGCCTCCTCCCCCATCTCTTATATTTTACTCCACCCCATGCCCACAAGTATCCTGTAATCCAGTGGTAGTAGTGCCCTTATTGTTCCTCATATGGGAAACTATCTCTTGACTTCCTATATTTTCACTGGCTCTCTTCCTATACCTGGAATTCTTTCTTTCCTCATCTTTGCCTCCTTGCTTTCCTGGCTTCCTTCAATTCTAAGCCAAAGTACTATTGATTAATACTCTGTTGCATCTTAACCTCAGAGGCTGCATTAAGTGCAAAATCATCTGTGAACAAAAAGTCAAGCACCAGCTTTCCCTCCACTTTAGTGTGGGCTTGTCGTCTTTTCAAGTTAAGTAATTTAGTGTCAGGGCTGTAGCTGTCCTTGATGCCCTTTTCATCCCCATCAAAGGCATCTGACAATATCTGTGAAAAACATGTTAAAAATCATGGGAGCAAGCGCATAGCCCTGCTTCACTCCATTGGTGATTGGGAGAGCGTGAGAGTATTATTCATTATCCAGAACCTGAGCAAGCATGCATTCAGTGCAGCCTCTAAGATGACACGGAAGTGTATGGATCAATTCTCTGTCACTTGTGCTAATTTTGGCCTGACAACACAAAGTTGAACTGCCAGACGTTCAACACTCCTGCATAAAGCACAACTCTGATGGTTGAGCAATGTTGTTTGAATGCCAACCTTACATTTGCTTATTCTATGGAGAACTCACACAAGGCCGATGTTCACATGGAGGTCAGAAGAAGTAATACAAGGATACTTTCAAGGTCTCTTTGATGAACTTTGGAATTGATTGTGAGACATGGCAGATAGTAGCAGAGGACCACTCAGTGTGGTGTGCACACATTGAAGAAGGTTCTGTGCTCTATGAGCAAAGGAGAATTGCAGTAGCTTGAAAGAAATGTGAGATGTAAAAATTGAGAGACATCTCTGCTCCATATGGTCATATGGACTATTTGTGCCCTACCTGCTATAGAACCTTCCAAGCTTGTATTGGTCTGATCAGCCACAGTCAGAGATGCCTGACCCCAGTCCTACCTTCTGTAAGAAGCTTTTCCTTATCTCCATTAGTGGTTAGAGCCTTACCTCTGTGCTTTTCTCCAAATTTTCCCATCTATGTTTTGTTCATATATAATTGTTTGCATACTGTCTTTCCCTTTAAACTGTGAGCTCCTTGAGAACAGCACCTACTTTTTGCTTTTCTATGTATTTCAACTTTCAGCACAATGACCCGGCACATTGTAACCTCTTAAAAATGCTTGTTGATTGACTGACCATCTAGCAAATCATCTCTTCTTCTGATTTATGGATTGTAAACTGTTATGGTCTGGGAAATCAGAAAAGGAAGTTTGTTGCAGTTTTACACAAAGTGGGAGTAAATAGGACCTCATCAAGTGCCATAATTAATAATAATAATAATAACAATAATGTAGCACTTTAAGTTTTACAAAGCATATTTCTCACAACAAATTTGAGACATAGGTAATCTATCATTTCCCCCATTTTATGGATGAGGAAATTGAGGATCAAAGTCATGATTTGAATTCACACTGTTTTTATTTTAAGGTCAATGTCCTTTCCATTATACTGCCATGTCTTAACTTATTTCTAGAAAGCCTTGAGACATTATGATATCTGTAATTCAAATCAACTCAATAAACATTTATTAAGCACCTACTAAGCAATGGGAACTCAAATAAGAAAGAGAAAGATGGTTTCAAACCAACCAGAGCTACTGAGGGAAAATGGAGAGTTATCTGGAAAGTTCTGAAAGTTCAAGGCTGCTGTAAAGGAAGGCTTTGGAGGGAGTTTAATGTTCCACCCTCTAGCTCTTCAATCAGAGAAGAGAGGCAACTGAGGGAATTGGGAAAGTGTTAAGTACTAAAGACAGAGTCAGTCAGCATGGTGATGAGATTTCAGGTGATCAGCTAACCCTGGGTGAGTGATGCTGTTCTCTGGAGTCAAAACCAAGCAGAGTTGCTAATGGAGAATGGTGAGTTGCCTGGAAAAGTTCTGAAAGTTCAGGGTCCTTTATAAAGGAAGGCTTTGGTAGGATTATAAGAAACAATATGGTGGAAGAGAAATGTGTTTTAGAGGACAAAAAGTTGGTTGCGAGTCAAGATCATCTAGATTAATGACTCACCTCTGACACATAATGGCTATGCTACCCTGGGCAAATCCTTTAATTTTCCAGTGCTCCAGGAAACTTTCTGGAATAAGTGGCACAGTAGGTGCTAATATTCAATGGTAGAGGGAGCTTCCCTGCTGGAAATTCCACATACTAATTTCTACATACCAGTATTTTTTGTGTTTTGTTTCTTGTTTTTTTTTTTAATTTTATTTTTTATTATTATTTTTTATTAAGCAATTGGGGTTAAGTAACTTGCTCAAGGTTACACGGCCAGTTATTTCTGGGTGTGGTGCTAAGTATCTGAGCCCGGATTGATCCCAGGTCATCCCAACTCTGGGGCCGGTGCTCTAACTTGCCGAGCCACCTGGCCGCCCCTTGTGTTTTGTTTTAATGGTAAGAAGAATGAGTATAGACCTGAGAGTCAAGGGACCTGGGAACTTAAAAACATAGAACTTCAGAGTTGGAAGAAACCTTAGAGTAAATTTTCTTTAAAATGGCCAACAGGCCACCAAGGGATTCATGGATAGATTTTATGGCATCTGGAAACTTGGATGGAAAAGTAAAATTGTTTAATTATCTTCATTAACCTCTAATTGAAATTTCCTTCCATTAGGAATAATATGTTTTTTCTAAAGAGTATATTGATCTTCTGCCCTAGGGATAATTTAACATAACTCCCTAGAAGGTATGAGAATGCCCTCTACAACATTCTTTTTTTTGGGGGGGGGGAGGAAGGCAGGGCAATTGGGGTTAAGTGACTTGCCCAAGGTCACACAGCTAGTAAGTGTTAAGTATCTGAAGCAGGATTTGAACTCAGGTCCTCCTAACTCCAGGGCTGGTGTTCTATTCACTGTGCCACCTAGCTGCCCCTCTACAACATTCTTGAAAAGAGATCATTTGTCCTCTGAGGGAATATTTGCAATTGATAGAGAAGGCATTACTTATGAGGCAAACCAAAAATAATTCCTAAAAGGAAGTTCTTCACCAACCCTATATACTGTCAACTCTAAAGGGTTCTCTTTTTTGTCTCTGAAGCCACACAAAATAAGCATAACTAGCTTTGCCTCACAATAAAGGGATGGCCACCCTCACCATTTAATTTTTTTTTTTTTTTGCCTTTTGGAGGGCAATTGGGGTTAAGTAACTTGCCCAAGATTACACAGCTAGTATTTTTGTGTGGGTGTTAAGTGTCTCAGGCTGGAACCAAACTCAGGTCCTCCCGACTCCAGGGCCGGCGCTTTACTCTCTGTGCCACCTAGCCGCCCCTTCTCACCATTTAATTTTAAACATATAATCTAACAGTTTGCATTCATTCTCTTCCTAACCTTTGTTAACAGTGATTAAGAAGCAACACTCTATTTGGGTGATAATTGGCTAAAGGTACACTAGTATACATCAAAGAAAACCTTCCTCCCAATGTCAAGGGGATAAAATGAAATAATATTTGTAAAGCACTTTGCAAACCTTAAAGTTCCATATAAATGTTAAATATGGTTAATGTCATCATCACCCTCACCATCATCATCTTCGTTATTGTCATCTCTCCCTCTAAGAGGCCAGAACCAGATATACAGTGAAACATGGGCTATTTTCATTGATACTAAAAGCATCATTAAAAAAAATTACAATGAAAGGACATGAGTGAATAGAAATGTGTTCTAGTGCTTTCCTTGCCAGTATCTTATTGTATATTAGGGGAAAAAGGGTAGCCCTAGTTGATTTCTAATTTCCCTTTTGATTCCAAAATTCTGAATCTGTAAAAACATTGCACTATGGACCTGTTAGAATTTTTTACTTTATATAATGCCTAAAACAATTTTGGAGAAAATATGGAAATTGCAGAAATAAAGTAGTATTTCTAGACAAAGGACTGGAACTGAGGGGGCTTAGAGAAGGCACATAGTTCATAACCTGCCTCCAAATGCCAGAAATTCTCTTGGTTTCTTTTTGCAGTGTTTAATCACCACAACATTCAAGAAATCCCAACTTCTGTCTAAATGAACTATCTCTTGCTATTGCCAATGTTCATGCCTCCACTCAGCCCTGCTCCTTCTAAATTGCTCTTTATAATGTCATGGAAGCAGGGAAAACAGGTAACCGAAATTATTCATGTTATATAAAACAAATATATAGCACAAATAGATTCTGAGAGAGAATCCTCTTTGGCTTCAGCCAATTTCCTTTCAACATGTGTGTATGAGTTATTGGTAGGTAAGGAAGTCCTATTGAATATCAGAATTGGAAGCCAACCCATATCCCAGCAAGAATCCCACCTGTTGTTAGTCTGATCTAAGTCATTTACCCTTTGCTTGAAGATTTCTAACAAGGGGGATCCTCATCAATGTACATTAAATGTATATACATACATATACAGATACACACATATGTATACACATACATGTACATTTATCACACATGTTTTACATACTCTTTTTCATGCTTATACATAATTAAGTATCTGTGTACATATACACATGCTACATATATATATATCAGTTATATTTAAATATATTTAAAGACTATATGTGTATGTACACACACACACACACAGAGTCTTTATAACTATGGCCAAAAAATTCATCACCCTTTGACCAGATTGGTGATGAGCCTCTTCAGACTTGTCTGGACTGGATCACAGAGTTAGAACTGGAAGCGACCTCCAAGTCCATGTAGTGGACTTTTATTTTACAGATGAGAAAACCAAGTTAAATGATTTCTATTAGGTCAAGTGGGCAGCTAGGTGGCACAGAGGATATGGAGAGGAGATGCATCTTCATGAGTTCAAATCTGGCCTCAGACCCTTACTAGCTCTACGACCTTGGGAAAGTCACTTAACCTTGTTTCCCTCAGTTTCCTCATTTGTAAAATAAGTTGTAGAAGGAAAAAAAAACCCAAATGGGGTCATTGAGAGTAGGGCATGACTGAAAAACAACTTAACTTTAACTAGGTCTATCAAATAGGCAGTTATCATCAGAAGTGGGATTTAAACACAAGTCCTTAACTCTCCAGCCAGTATTTTTTCCACTACATCATGATCCTGAACAAGCAGTCCATCACTGGGGCTATACACACAGCCTTTCTACCTTGGTAGACTTTACTGCAGCTTATGTGTCACTGGCAGAGACTCAAGAACACAGGGCCACCTCCACACCCCAATGAGCTATCAAAGCAGCACTTTACAAAGGCAGGACTTTTCTGAATACCTGGTATTTCCTAGAAGAGCAGGGTCATTTACATTGTGTTATTGTGTTATTTGCAACACAAATGTTACAAATGTGTTATTTGTAGTCTATTAATGTTTTGATAGATACTAGTTAGATAGCTTAAAAGAAGAGGGGTCATCATATATACTAGTATCAATTCAGAAGCACCTTTCACAAAACAAGGACATTTTGGTGAGAGTATATAGTATTGATGTATTTGGCATATATGGTCATGATATATTGAGCCAAACAATGGGATTATTATCCTTTTTATCATTGAGTATAATAATGATGATGGTGTAGATTAGAGACTGAGATGCCATTCAATTGAATTTAACAAATAAGTTCCTATCTTACACCTTGGAGATACAAAACTAGAAAAGTCTCTGCCTTTTAGGCATTTTCATTTTGCTGGGGGGGATGCTGTACAAGATATCTAGAGCTGAAGGCTCATCAAAGACCATCTGATTCAATCCCCTCCTTTGACAAAGAGGAAACTGAGTCCCAGAAAAGTTAAAAAGACTCACCCAAAGTCATTCAGGTATTCTCTGAATGTTAGAATTGATATACAAATATAACTAAATATAAAATTACATAAAGTAATTTCAAGAAGGGGAGGGTACTAACAACCTCTAGGGTGAAATGTGGTCAGAAAAGGTAAAAATAACCATGGGACTCCCTATTTACATTTGTAAGTAAGGAGAAGAATTTGGCCATTCATTCATTCATTCATTCATTCATTCATTCATTCATTCATTCATTCAATCTTTACTTCACAAATGCTTTGCAAGTCCTCAGTGTGGTCCAGGCACTATGTTTGGTGGAAGAGTGTTCTCCCTTGCAGAATAGTAGAGATTGTGATAGAGAAATGAACTCAATAATAGCACACAGAGAATAAAGGATTCACAAAGATTTGTTATTACTTCATAAGATGATACTCATAGTTATTTGATTTAAAACCAAGAGATTCCTACCCAACAGCAGCTATAAGTCCATGTTGTTGAGAGGCTGCATATGAGTTACTGAGTTTAAAAGAAAATGAAATAAACAAAGCAACCTAACTACTTCTGTAACAGCATTTCTATTTGTTTCACTACTTCCAGTGTTATCACTTATTGGAATAGTTTTGATTCAGAAAGGAAATTATGCTTCCTTCTAAGGATGATGAAAAAATAAAATTCTAAATTTCTCCTTTTGGGCTTAAGGCACATACAGCAGTGAGTTGAATTGCAAAAGGACAAGAGGGGCAAGACATAACGTACACCAGGGGACTGAAGAGCTTTCCCTAGGCTTGGCCCATCTAAAGGGGAGTAAATACTTCTTCGCTGCTGGCACCAGGGCACAGAGAGCTTGCCCATTCTGGTCCATGCCCTCTCTCTGAACCCAAACCATAGGGACACAGTACATACTCAGACCCTTATCTGGAAGGAACCACATCTCAACCCACACACTAGCTCCATTATATAAACAGGCTGTATGAAGTGGTCTGATACTCAGAGGCTCTCCTCAGCCCCAGTGTAGGAAGCAAGTTGCATTTTGTTTATATTTGGGGTGGAATTTTATGACCACATCACCAGATATTTCCCCTCCCCCTGTCTTTGATATAATTGGTACGTTGAGAAAATCAAGATGGAGTTCGCCTCCAGGTATCTCTAGGGGAGCTACCAGGTTTCAGATATCTAAGTACAGGAATCATGAACTTCCTGCAGCACAGAGGCAGGCAGCATAGGGGCACATAGAAGAATTATTGTTCCCATTTTATTTTTTTAAAAATAATAGGAACAGAATAGGCTCTTATGCAGCCTCCTTGGATAAATTAAAACATCCAACCTCAGCTTTGACAGACTTGGGAGACTGATGCTTTCTGCATGAATAAGAAATAAATTAAATTTTAGGGGGAAAAAACCCTGGAGCCTATCCAGAGAAAGCCCCCAAAGCATTTGGCTTGGAAAATGCTGCCCTGCCAATCCTGCCGTCTCAAAATTCAACCCTTTCACAGTAGTGTCTTATTCAAATGCTAGAGGGAGCATCCCTATATCTGTCTCTCATGAGGATTTCCCTCTAGACTCAGTCTGGCCAGTTAACACCAGCAGCAGCTACTACTGCAGCGAACACTTATTAAGGGGCATGCTCTGTTCTAGGCACTGAGGGAGACGCTGGAAGATTAAATACAACACAATCATGGGGCTTACAGGCTCTCTCCTCTCTGGTTTTTGTGACACTACTCTTTCCTGATTCTCTTTCTGCCTGGCTGACTGTTTTTTCTCAGTTTTTTTTTTCTCAGTCAACAATAAGTTCCTCCTCTTCAGGTCCCCTCCCCCAACTGTGCATGTTCATTAAGGATGTCTTCTGGATCCACTTATCTTTTCTTTCTATGCCCTTTCATTTGGTGACCTCTTTAGCACTGCATATATCTTGTATGTTCATGTGAGCTCCTTGAGGGCAGGACCTTATTTGTTTTTTTTTTTTAAATATATTGCTAGGACTTAATAGAGTGGCACATAATAAACACTTAATAAATGCTTGTTGGTTATGGGTTCAATATCACTGCTATATGAATGACTCTTAAGTGTATATATACAGCCCTAATCTATCCCCTGAGCCTCAGGCTTACACCATTAACTGTAGTTTACTGAAAAGTTTCCTCATATGATGTGGAATGCTGAGGTAGCTGGTATAAGTAGTACTATTCCCATTTTATAGATGAGGGAACTGATGTTTGGAGAGGTAAATCACGTGCTCATGGTTACACAGCTAACAGGTATCAAAACCAAAATATGAACCTAGGTTTCAGATTCTAGATCTCTTTATACTATGCCAAAAATATGGAGTTGAGGATATAATCACATGACTCACAACTCATGAGAATCAGAGAAAACTTTGGGAAGTTTGACTTTTATCTCTCAGTGTTAAAAGATTTTCTTTTACTCCTACATCTAGAGCTGGGAGAGACCTCAGAGGCCATTGTAGTCCAACATCTTTTTTCAGATGAAGAAACAGAAGCCAAGGGAGGGTTAAGTGACTTGCCAAAGGTCACACATATAGTAAACATTAGAGTTGAGATTCGAACCCAGATCTTTTCACTTTAGATCCAGGGGTCTTTCTACTATATCATTCTGCCATTCCTTAATTGCCTATTTTTTCTTTAAGATTTATAGCAACAATTATTGTGAAATTGTCACTTGCCTTTTCTAAGGTAAGAATGTGTATCTATCTATCTATCTATCTATCTATCTATCTATCTATCTATCTATCTATCTATCTATCTTTTTAAGCAATCGGGGTTAAGTAATTTGCTCAAGGTTACATAGCCAGTTATTTTTGTGTGGGTGCCGAGTATCTGAGGCCGGAACCGATCCCAGGTTTCCCGACTCTGGGGCCAGCGCTCTTACTCACTGCGCCAATTGGCCGCCCCTATCTATATTTACACATATGTGTAAGTGTATGTACACATAGATAAAATGGGTTCCTAGAAGCATAGAGTTGCAGAGGCTGCATGACATCTTAAGTGCTTTGTCAATAAAAATCAAGTGAAGGAAATTTTTGAGTGCAACCCTTTGCTCTTACAGTTGAACCTATTAATGAATCACCAGAATAGAAGAGGCTATTAAAGACCTATGGATTTGGGAATTCAATCAATCAATCAAGAAATGATAAGTACTGATTATGTGTCAATGCTTAGCACAGTGTCTGGAACAAGGTAGATGCTTTAAAATGTTTGTCGACTTGATAGGACTGATGAGGCCTTTCTGATAGTGTTGCTTTCTCTACTTTGAAACTCAGGAAAGTTCCAGGTATAGTTGGACATGGAAAAGACCCAAGTGAGGAGTTTTCCACTTTCTAGGGGGAAAGTGGAAATTTCTAAGCCTGTAATTTTAACATTGACCCATGAACAACCTGGAAATTCAGAGATTTTGATGTTTTTCACTTATATTTTTTAGATCATTTCCCTTCCTATAAATCCCCAATTAGCTTGTGCCCTGAGGAAGCCCTCCCTACCTATTAGGTGACCTTTGGATAGTATGCCCGAATTCCAGCTGTTTTTTTTTTTTTATTGTTTTTTCTACCTTGGATCAGAGGTGGCTTAAGTAGTGGAAAGAGTCTTTGCAGTCAGAGGAAGTGCGTTCTGATTCTTGTTTTGTTCCTAACTGGGCTGGTGAATGTGGACCATTCACTTTAACTCTCTGAGCATTTGCATTTGTAAAATGAGGGAATTATCTATGAGGTCTTTCCCAGCTGCATTGTTCTATTATTTTTAATTTTCTTTTCCTTTTCTTTTCTCTCTCTCTTTGTTTTGAGTCTAGATATGCTCTTATATGCATGGTGCTTTAACGTGACAACGATGTTATAACTTAAGATATGAGTATGGGAATTTATCGAGTGATCACATCATTTTGCCAGATTGCCTTTCCCATTAATCTGCAAAGAAGGGATAGTGAGATGGAAATAGTGAGACAGAGTAGTGTAGTAGATTCAGTGCTGGAGTTGGATCATGAAGACCTTCATTCAAATCTCACCTCTGGTTTTTACTCTCTGGGTGATCATGGGCTGATAACTCTCTCTCAGCTTTGATTTCCTCGTCTGTGAAATGGAGATATTATCACCTAAATCACAGAGTTGTTATAAGGATCAAATGAGATAATGTAGGCAAAGCATTTTCCAAAATTAAAATGCTATATAAATATGAGGTATCAGAAGGACTGGACTGATGGATCCATGAATGCAGTACCTTCTGTGACATCAAAGGAACTTGACCAATTCCTCTGGGCTTCCTTATCTTGGCAACTCAAGACTGTTGTATTTGAAAGGTACCTGTGGTCCTTTGATATACTTGAAAAAGGCCCCAGCTGCCTTTTAACTTCTAAATATAAAATAACAATACCTCAAGCCATTTGGACCTTGCTTTTAATTTTGGCAAATTCTAGATCTTCCTGGAGCTCTCCACAGGGTGACCCAAAAGTGTTAGTGTAGTTTTAAGGTCTATTAGCTTTAGGACACCATTTATTTGCTATTTTGCTTCACAGGAGCCAGAGCAGATAACTGGGAAACTGGTTGACTGGCAGAGCTGGTATATCTGTGTGTCCTTTTTTATGTGAACCATCTCTAGTTTGTATATTCTTAGTAAAGCTGGTGGAGCTAGATTTAAGTTGTGTGTAGCTACATTTCTGCTCCTTGAGACTTAGAACTAGACTAATTTAGTTGGATACAGTAGTTGGGAAACCTTCATGTTTCATGCTTTTCCCACCTCTAGTATGTTGGTATTACTTTGAACAGATAGATACTCAGTTCAGGGGGCTTTATGAGAATTTTCCTGCCTTACTTGGTTGTAGTCATCCACCCCTAGTTCATCAGAAGAAAAATGGAGCTCAAAGTAAAACTTTGAGTTAGTTACTCATATGGCTCTGTGTTCTCCTCAATGGGCAGCATGCCTATCTTGTGCCACTCTTGTTCATGGCCTTTCCTAAGTTTACCACATGGGATCCACTGGTCATGCTGTGTATTTTCCTCACTCTTTACATTACTAGGGTACCAATGGAATGAATACCTAGGCAATTCATTGATTATTTCTCATTTATGCCGTGTGACCATCCCATCTTCTATTTTGATCAAACATTTCTTTGATGAGATTATTTGCTTCAGTTCTTAATAGTTTCTTATTTGCTCTGTGTTGCAGTCTGCTCAAGCACACTGTGAACTTCTCCCTAGCTTTCTGAGTGTTGCTCATTTTTAATTCTTCAGAGGCTGTAATGTCCCACGGTGCTCTGACAAAGGGCCAAAATATCTAAGAAACTAGAGAATAGACAACAAATACCAAAGACAAAGAAACCAACCCCCATAAGAGATTAGAAGCATAATTTCTCCCAAGAAATGTTCCTTTTGGCAATTCCTTGAACATTTTACTCATTTCTTCCCATGGCTTAAGTACCCAGGAGAATGCCTTAAGTGTTAAGATTTATGCTTGGTGTCTTGGTGCAAAGCAATATTCAGAGACTAAATTTTTGAGCTGACATCTGATGTTTGTAATTAGAGTACCAGGGAGACCCCAGAAAATAAGCAATGAATCCAGAAACCAGACCAGCAGCTGTGAGTACAGTTCATTTCCCAAAGAGACAACTTAGGACACTTAGTATATGTTATACAATAAAGCTTTGACCTGGTTCATCTATTCCAACCCCTCATTTTATGAGGAAACTTAAACACAGAATGGTGAAGAGACTTGTCTAAGGTTATATCTGTGGCAAGAAGTAGATCCAGGATTCAATATCATATGCAATGGCTCCAATATGGCATTTTAATATGATATCACAATCATTGTATATACTTGAAAGATGCTAAGAGATCACTACAGAGGAGACACAATCTGTCATTAACCAGGAATAATTAGTCAAGCGATCCAGAGATGGTGCCAATTCAATCAATAACCAATAAATTTTAGAAATTTTTTGGTTTTGATTATTATATTATATATTATATGATGTAGTGATGAGTGGATTGGGTTCTCAGAGTCAGGAAAATTGAAATTTAACTCTCACCTCTGGTACTTCATTTTGGAACAAGGTTATCATCTAACTTCTCTGAGCCCCAATTTCCCCATCTATAAAATAAGCAAAGGATTGGTCATAGTATTTACATCATTGTTCTGAGGCTCTCATGCATAAGATGGTTTGGTGTTTACAAAATATTTTGTTAAGTTCAAATTACTATGTAAATTCCAGTTATTATCCTTATTAACCAAGTAGAGTCCTTGCTTTATCTAGTCTTTGCAAAAATCTATGTAATTGTGTGTTTGTTATTCCAAAACATTGACATGAAATAGAATCATATCCCCACCTTACTGGCAAGGTAGACGGGACATAAAACATTTCAAAATGTGACTTTAGCTGTTTCTCACTTGGCTTTCTCTCTACTTTTCTTTCCATTTCTCCTGTTCCATAGTCACAATATTATATCTTCTAAATTTATTCCACATATCTCCCACTGGAGTATGTTGAGAAACAGTCAACCAATTCTGCTATTGTATGTATATGGGTGAGTGTGTGACATGAAGACAAATTGCAGAGGGCAGGGATTTTCATGACACAGAAGTGGTAAAATAAGGCAAGTTGAAGTTTTGGGGAGTTGGAAGCAGCTTTACAAGCAACAGACATTGGAACTTCCTGATGCATGTTTCTGCTAGGTTTTATGCTAGGGCATCAGGAGGACTGTGCTATCAATGAAAATGTAATGGGATCAGTTTTTTGCCTGTTAGATAGTTGATAATTTAGAAACACACCCATGATATCAGAACGTTAGCCTTCTGGGCAGCACTGTGTCAATGGTGTCCCAAAGTTGAACATTCCATAGAGCTTCATGTATGAAGTCTATCTAGTCTGGTCTGGAGGCCATAAATGGCATGACCTAAGTCACATAGTCAATTAGAGGCAGAATAGGTCTTGGAGTCCATTGATTCTCTGAGTGTCCATATATTTTGGTAACAAAATCTCATTACCGATTACCATGGTGTATAGGAATGTAAGATAGAGGATACTGAACAGTGCAATGAAGTGAGAATTATTTTCTCCCCCCATATAATGTAAGCTCTTTGAGAGAGGGAGGAGGATTTCTTGTCTCCTTGTATCTGTATTCCTAGTACCTACCTAGGGATATGTGTCTCTATCTTAGCTAGCACCCAACTGTAGCACCTAACACAGTGACTGGCATTACTACTTGATTTGTTGAGAAGATGTTATCTCAGATATGTTCATTTCCCTGAAAATTGTGTGTGGAGGACAAGGGGAAGAAGGCATGGACTGGTATAGAGAAAAGTGTGGTGTCAGGAATGACCTTGGAGATTAACTAGGTAAGACCCCAAGACCTCATGATTTACTGATCAGGAGACCAGCTCAAAGGAGCAATTTCAGTATTATCACAGTCTCAGTCACTACAACTTTTTATTTTTTCAAGGACTTGAGTTCAGACCTGTGCTCTGATTGGTATAAAGAACTCCTGATGTTGGAAACTCTCACTAGTGCAGATGAGTGACCCATCTATAACTTATTTTCAGACAGTTTTTCTGAGGCCACCTAACCATGGGCACATGTGCCAGAGGCAGGACATGAATCCAAGTCTTCCTGATTCGAAGTCTGTGCCTCCACCCACCATGTCACATTGTCTCTCAGTCTCTATAAGATCTTTACAAATGAAAACTAACTTGATTCTTCAGTCAGCTAAATTAGACTTTGTCCTTGGGAATACCAAAAACATGCTTATGGGTATAAAAAGGAATTGTTGCCTTATCAAATAATGTGACTTCCAGACTTATCTCTGGATCCCAGCAGATGTCAATTTGCATGTAATATTTATTGTCTATTGGACTGATGATCTTTCTGGATGATTCTTTGTTTTGTGGTTTAGTACAAAGAATATTGGCCTAGAAATCCCATCACCTGGCCTTGAGTCCTGTCTCTTTTTACTAGCTATATAACTTTATTCTTTTTACCTCTCTGATTTTCCATTTCCTTACCTGCAAAGTAGGAATGATGTATCATTTGTATTGTGTCATACAACACTTGTACATGAAAGTACATTGGAATTGCAAAGTATTACTCACCTGTTAACTCTTTTAATACCATATTGTAAGATATACAGGGTCTTGCCCCTATGGAGTTAAAAGCAATTTTGTCTTTACTATGCTTCTAGTATCACATAGAATTTGGTTGCATCAGGTAATATTAATTCCCATTTTTCCAAGCACACTAGCCAAGAAAGATAGACACTTTGCCTAAGGCTACATTGAATGATGGGTAGAACTATAAGCAGAACCCATGTCTATAGATCCTGGACTATTATTCTATTTAGTGAAATAATTTTAAAAATATTTTATTTCTGACTTTAAAAAAATGCCAAGTCACTATGTAACTCAGAAAAACATAGTTATAAACCTGTAAGAGATCTCAGAGGAGAAGAGTGTACAGCTTAGAGTTGAGGATCTGAGACTTAGAGAGGAAAAACATGTCCAAAGTCAGATGTAATAAATGGCTGAGCTGAGATTTGAACCCAGACCTTCTGCCTCTAACTCTAGCATATTTTTCCACTAAACTTCTTTTCCTCCCCTTCCAGTGCTGACTGGCAATGACCACATTGGTCAGAGTATGCTCCATTGTGCTCCAGTAATGCCCTGCCTGTGTACTGTACTTCATCATCTGTTTTCCAGGAATGACAAGTCATTGCATTTCGTCTAAGTTCAGCTGCCGTTCAGTGTCATTTTTCGTTTACATTATTGTCGTCATTGTGTAAATTGTTTTCCTATTTTGGCTTCCTTCACTCAGAATCAGTTTGTATGAGTAAGCAACAGTCCCTTAAACAACATTTCAAAGTAAGTTGTCCCTTCCCTTCAAACATCAAGGCCTTCTAGGCCTCCAACATTCCTTCTGTTAAGGAATTGGGTGTTCATTCTTCTGTACCAATTTGGTCCACATGGAAAATGTAACTGGACAAGTAGTACCAGAGCAGGCTGCCTTTGAGACCTTGCACCACAAGAAAGGTGATGCAAAGCCTTTGGCTGAACATCGCAGCTGTTGACAACCACTGGCCAGTTTGTTTGTATTCTGGAATCCTGGCATTAATTATGTAAACTAACATCAATGAGCCAGTGTGTCTTGTTCTAAATTGTTTTTATTAGGAAAAAAATGAAAGGGCACTAGAGAGAGAGAGAGACAGAGAGAGAGAGAGAGACAGAGACAGAGACAGAGAGAGAGAGAGACAGAGAGAGAGAGAGAGAGACAGAGAGAGAGACAGAGAGAGAGAGAGAGACAGAGAGAGAGAGAGACAGAGAGAGAGAGAGAGAGAGAGAGAGAGAGAGAGAGAGAGAGAGAGAGAGAGAGAGAGAGAAAATAAATCAAACTCAGATTGGCTTGTATTACAAAGTGCACTATTTGTCCTTATGGGCCTGAATACACCCAAGTTGAGGACCACCTACTTTGAGCAATCATCTCTTATCCATCTCCTTTAAAACCTAATAATTTGGTCAGTGTGGGGTGAAAGCAAATCGTGAAAAGTGAAAAAAAGCCACTGTTGGCCTGTCCTGTCATCTGGGGCTGTTTGGCAGAATGGACAAGGAAGATGTCTTATTGTGATGTTGGATGACAGCTTTTAGCCTAATTGAATTCAGGCAAGGCAAGTACCCTAAACTGAGACTCCAGCCCAGGTTAATCCTTTTTATTGGCTGGACTACAGGTTATCAGACTTTCTTATCAAAGGAGGCCACTTTCTTCTAGTTGGGGATTAGCCCTGAGAGACAGTGAGAAAGTTCCTTTCTGAAAACAACAAATGGAAGGTTTGTGCAGTACGGATCCTCTTAGTGTTTTCCTATATCTCCTAATGCCCCTTGCGGGTTTTTGGTTAATTTTTTTTTTCAAAAAGGTGAAATTCCTCCCTGCTTTTTGTTGTTGTTGCCATTGCTTTTACCTCATTTTGGTATCAAAATTGCTTCAAAGACTCAAAGGATTTAGAGATAGAAGGGCCCTTGGAGATCTTCCTAGTAAAACCCCCTCATTTTACAGAAGACAAAAATTGAGGCCTAGAAAAGTTAAATGATTTGTTTCAGGTGATACAGAAATAAGACACAGAGTGGCCACTCAAACTGAGATTCTCTGACTCCTCATCTACTTCCTTTCCCACCACACCACTCTGTAGACCTGACGATTAATTCAGAACAGAATACTCCCTTGTGAAGAGCACATCAGATTCTATTTACTCACAGTTGACTCATTCTTGCTGTTTGAAGCCTGCCAACCTTCATTCCATCTTATTATGGAGAGGCACACTAGGAACACAATTTTCAATGCATACCAGAAAGGATTTGGGGTTCTTACAAATATCTTTGCTCAAAGTCTGAAAGTGAATACACTTTGAATGGAATGACATTTTAGGAAGTGAATTTTATACATATATACAGACATTGAAGACTTTCTACACATTGGTCAAGATTATGAATTGGGATAATTTCTGAAAAGATAATTAAATAAATATTTTAGATAACTGAATATATGGTTTATATTTATATGTAAAACATATACCCAATGTAAAAATGTCAATATTTTAGATAAATATAAAGTGATTATATTTACATATAAATATATTTGTTATATAAAGGTAATTAATGTATATTTTAATATGACACTTTAGTAACCTATCTTTTTATTCCCTTAACCAAATCTGATTGTAAACTTAGCAGGTAGTTTCATAAGTTTCTATGAACAAAGAAAAAAATCATTGGTGATGAGACTCTTTGAATGTAATTAGTAATTGAAAGTCTATAAAGACATGAAATATGACAAGAGACCCATCCTTTTCACCTTCAAGACATCAGTTAAAGTATCCAGTCCAAGTTTTTGAAAAACCAGTCTTCTTTCCATTTCCATTGAGGGGCTGGTGAAGGTGTTTTTTACTTCTCTCTTTTAAATATTAAAGTACTCTGATAAATAATAAGATTTTTATATAGTCTTTAAATAGGTTTTTACTTTTAAAATTTCCTTAATTTAATGAATACCACAGAAGTATAACATTTCCATTTACAAATCAAAACAGAAAAAGAGCCTTATATGTGAAACTCAATCTCTCTTATGTAGTTTGCTTTCTTTATAGAGTTTACAATAAATTTGACATGTCACTTTCAATGCTTTCCTGCTTGTCTGTGTTTCTTAACTTCTTTCTCTTCTCTTTCATGCATTTAAAAATGCTTTAATAACCTTTTTTGTTTTCTTTTTCTATTGGCAAGACTATTGCTAGCTCTCCTCCTACCAAATCTCACTCCTTCAAAAAAGAAACATAGATGCATATACACACATCCATGTCACATACAAGCACAGTGAAGAAAAACAAATCTGAAATTTGCCATGTATAAAAAAAAACAAATGTCTGATTTTATACCTTAGGTCTATCACCCTACTCTTGTAAGGGTTATGATGCTTCATCATGAAAACTCTAGAATCATGGTTGGTCATTGCACTGATCAGAGTTCTTAAGATGAAGTATTTTTCTACTATCGGGGGGACAAGGGACATGATGTTTCCAGGCAGCAGAGGCAGACAATTTGTGACTTTTCCTTCCATCCCTCTACTTCCAATATTTCTTATTACTTCTTTTGTTTGTTTGTTTTTGCTTTTTGAAGGGCAATTGGGGTTAAGTGACTTGCCCAAGGTCACATGGCTAGTTTTTGTGTTAAATGTCTGAGGCCGCATTTGAACTCAGGTCCTCCTGACTCCAGGGCTGGTGCTCTATTCACTGTGTCACCTAGCTGCCCTTCTTGCTACTTCTTGAACCTTAAATTTGAAAGCAACATCCATGGAGAAGGTTCTGTCAGGAACACGATAAGCATCAAAGGCAATTGAAAAACCTGGAAGCAATCTGAACACCCAAAATTAAGGAAATGGTTTCATACATAGTGGCACATTAATATAATCATATCCTACAAATTAAAAAAAACCAGGGATGGGAAATACAGACAAATTTAGAAAGAATTCTATCAAATGATCCAAAGTAAAAAAAAAAAGCCTATCCAGAAGAATGGAATATACAGTAACTATGATTATGACTTTAAAAGAAATACTTCTCTATTTTCATTTTTTTCAATAGAACAAAATTCCTGCAAGACTATTTTGTTTCTTTAAAAGTATCCCTAGAAGGGGTGGCCAGGTGGCTCAGAGAGTAAGAGCACCGGCTCCAGTGTTGGGATGACCTGGATCAAATCTGGGCTCAGATACTCAGCACCACACACAGAAATAACTGGCCATGTAACCTTGAGGAAGTTACTTAACCCCAATTGCTTAAAAAAATAAAAAAAAGAGTTTCCCTAGCACCAGTGCCTCTCACATAATAGATAGTTAATAAATACTTGTTGAATGACATGACGAAGGGGCATGTTTGTAATTCCCAGATGCAGAAGTATTATGTGGGTAGATATAGTGTGCACACAGAGGAGAGAGAAATGTCAAAATGATTCACTTTTTTTAAAAAGCTAGTATTTATGTAGTATTTTAAAGTTTGCAAGTTACTTTTCATAAATTATCTCATTTGATCCTCACAACAACCCTGTGAAGTAGGTGCTATTAGTATCCTCCCATTTCACAGATTAGGAAACTGAGATTGAGAGAGGTGAAGTGATTTTCCCAGGGTTACATCATTAGTGAGTTATTAAACAGGATTTGATCTTAGGACTTCCTGTCTCCAACCCAATTGATCTGACTCATTAAGGATTGAGGGATTTGGACAATGAACTGGGAGGAGGGGACTTGGGAACGGTGAGGTAAATGAGGTCTCCATAGCTTTCCAGATGCCACAATTGCCTTTTTCTTGTTATCAAGAGGGGAGGGATACTATAGGCTAAACTAACAGAATATCAGAAGCTGTGTTACCTAGTCCCAGGCATGTGGACAATGGCATCATATTAAAAAACTATAACGAGTCACTGAGGGAAAAGACCAGTGATAGCAACAGGAACAAGGCAGAACCTGAATTGAAGATCCCTAAGAAGGTTGAAGAACACCAGCATGACAGCAGCAGCAATCTGAAGTGGAAGGTAAGAGCTTTAGCAGATTCTAGCCATGACAGATGGTATCATACTGAGCAAGTGATTAGCCCTCTAGCCACACCACTACAAACATCCGGATCTCAGTGGCAGTGAGCGAATGCTGGGGAAAACTGAGAAGCATAGGACTTTCCCAAAGAGCCATGGGAATCAGAACTGTGAATTTAGGCAGGAGGAATGTTTTAGCTATAGGGCAAAGCCTCAAATCCTTCAGGAGTGTCTGGGGATTTTTTCCTTTTCCTTAGTGGCCCATGTGTCCATGGGAAATTTTATTCATTTGCTTATAGATGCAAATGTTATTATTGTTGTGTGGAGGGCAGGGTGAAGAATGATGCCATTGCTTGATTTTCCACTGCTATTTGCTTTGTTATTTTGTCCAAGTTAGATACTTTGTTATTTAACTTATGGCTTCTGTCCGGTTTATTGATAAAGAATACAGTAAATGTGAACATGCCCTAAATATTTGTCCCCATATTGAACTTAAGTAGCAGTGTTTCCAGAGGAAGATACTCCATCACACTTAAAATATTTAAATAAAACATTCATCAGCAGTACTCAGTTCTGTCTCTTTGTGCCCATTGCATGAAATAATAGATATGATAGATTTTACTATTTTAATATGCAAACATCAGCTCAGAAGCTCATTCTAGGTGAAATTTATTCAGTGTAGCATGGATCTAACTAACGTCAAAGAGAAAAGAACCAGCAATTGTCTTCTCATTCATAGAAAGACTGGGGTTGTTTTTCATTTTTGTCTTTGTATACCTAGTTCCTACCACAATTTCTTACACATAACTGGAACTTAATAATTGCATGCTGATTGAAGTGAATCAATTTATCTAGTAGGGTTAAAATGCAGGCACACTCACAGACAAACCAAACATACAAATTAACGTGTGTGTGTGTGTGTGTGTGTGTGTACTTGGTGAGGGAAAGTGTTTGCATGCGGGGGTGGGGATGTCTGGGGGGGGCACTGTTGTTGAGGGTGGAGTAGAGTAGAAGGAGATCACAGAATCAGACTTGGAAGAGACCTCAGTTCATACCCAGAAAGGAATCCACATTATAACATATCTGACAATTTCTACTGGAAAAACACCAATGAGAAGGAGCCCATCGCTTCCCTAGGCAGCCCATGCCATGCTTTTTTTTTGTTTTCATTAGCAAGTTTTTCCTAATGACAATCCTACATTTGCATCTTTTCATCTTCCATCCATTGATATTGGATGTGCTTTCTGGGGCACATCTAATCCCTCTTTACACTTGACAACCCTTCAAAAACCTGAAGATGATATTCAGTGCTCCCTGAATCTTACATTCTCTAGACTAAATGTATCTAGTTCCTCCAACCATCCCTTATTTAAATGAATTCAGTGTATTTTATTATTAATTACCTGAAGTTCTAAGGAAATGCGATCTGATGGGTTTCCAACAGTATAAAGAATGACTTCTGGTTAGCACCCAAATATTCTGTTAAAAACAAAACAAAAGCAAAACTTTAAAGCATTTTGTCCATCAAGTAAGCTATCAATAAGCATTTATTAGGCACTTCCTATATGCCAAGCACTATGGTAGGCCCTCGATGATATAAATAAAAACTGAAATAGTCTCTCTTCTCTAGAAATGGTCTCTCTTCTTCTTTATTCTAATAAGCATGAGTTGTTATATTCCATCCTGGACTGTAAGGTCATTTAGAGCAGGATCATTATATCTACCATAATGACTTCCCCCATAGTAAGTCAATAATAAATGTATATTAAGTATAAAAAAAGGGGGGGGGTGGCTAGGTGGTGCAGTGAGTAGAGCATCAGCCCTAGAGTCAGGAGAACCTGAGTTCAAATCCGACCTCAGACACTGTAATATAATACCCAAGGAAAGGCAGCTTCCCAAGGTTCAAAATACCAGCATAGGTGCTCTCCATTTTATTCAGTGACCAACCAAGAACAGAGAAGATCAAAACATGACATCATTCAAAATACAGCATTTACTAAGGGTGATTAAATAATCTCCAAGTACTACCCCACCCCAGGACCTTCCAATCATTCAATCAATTACAAAGTCCTGGTTCTAAATACTACTTTACCCCTAGGCTGTACCTTCATTTAGTCCACCACAAAGCCCCTCTTCTCAAATGGAGATTAGTTTCCAAACATAAGTAAAATACATTCATTTGCTCAACCGTAGAACACAAAAAGGTCAAAAGTTCCCCACCCCTGGATCACAATTGAATCTACCCCAGAGTTACATCAAGTTTAAGCACAGCACTTAATACCCAAATGGAGGTCTTTTCTTCATCTTGAGGCAAGTTCTCAGCAATCTTAGTTCCTGGGGAGACAAGGCTTAGCAAAGCCACAAGATACATTGCCAGTCCCTTCATCAATTCATCCTCTGTCTGTAGAACAGTCCTAGAACCCCTGAAAACATTAGCAAAACCCTCTCCCAGGATTTCTGTAAACATACAACAAGAAAATCCTTCTTCAGGGCTTCTGAACCAACAGAAAACTTCCCAGACCCCTGCAACAACAGCACTGCCCTTCACCAGTAGACAGTATTCACTCTGTCTGCAGGACAGTCTCCAGACCCCTGCAACAACAACACTGTCCTTCACCAGTGGACAGTATTCACTCTCTGTCTGCAGGACAGTCTCCAGGCTTCTTATTCTACAGCCAGGTTCCAGGACTTCTTCAATAGGACTGTCTTTCACCAGTGGACAAATCTGGCAAAACAACATCAAAACAGACAAAGTACCAGCAAAACAGCCATATCTCCTCAGTCCTTGGCAGCTCAGGGGGCAGGTCTCAAAAGTTCAGGGCGATTCAAAGTGGCCCCAGCAATCCTTCTCAGTCTCTCTCTCTGCCTCCACGTGGGTGCTGCTTCCAAAAAAGTTCTTCTGCCTCTCTTCTGTCTCTCCAAATCTACGTCACCAGCTCCTCCCAGTTCGTGTCTCTCTTTTCAAGTCAACAAGTCCATCCCACAGGTGGAATTAACAAGCTCTGGGTTTTAACACAATCAATTTGAAAAACTAAGCCAATACAGGGGAATCTTTAATTGCCATTACTATCACAGACACTTAACACAAAAACTGGCTTTGTGACCTTGGGCAAGTCACTTAACCCCAATTGCCCTCCAAAAAAAAAGTTTTAAAAAATGATTTACTCTAAATTGTTAATGACAAAGAATCTGAATACATGAAATAAACATATGTTATTCCGGAGAACACAAAATTTCCACTTTTGGTATTCAGTTGATTTATCTGATTCTCATTCTGAGAAACAAAAGATATGGATATAATACAACTAGTAATAATTGATTTTCATGAAACCCTTGACTTAGTTCTGTACTCATGACTCATTCATATGCCACATACAGGTAAAGCAGACCTGAGAACAGTACTGAGAGGCAGCCTGGTATAGTAAATAAAGAGCTGGCCTTGAATCCACAAAGATCTGTGTTCAAACCCAGTCTCTGATGTGTTCTGGCTATGTGATGCTGGGTAGTTCTCAGCAGTCTGGGAAACCCTCCAAGACTCTGAGTTGCATAGAAAGTGCCAACGTGCATTAGTAGGAATTAGTAGGAATTCTTATACCTGGGAGTTCTATTGCTGTCCAAGTATAGTGAAAATGCTATGATTTTTTGATGTCCATATGGAAAACAGTTCTCTATGTAAACACACCAGTAGCATAAAAATATCAGGAACAATTGATATAAAACGGGTGGGGAATCTTCAGCCCCCTACACATGACCCTCTAGGTACTCAAGTGAGGCCCTTTGACTGAATCCATTTTCTACATCATGGTAGTGGGCCTCAAGGGTGTTTTTCCTCTTCCTCTTTTAAAATGTTGGTGCTCTTTTACATAACTGTCACTTTTCAGTGATTCCCACGCCTCTGTCCCCTCTCAGTATAGTCCTGCCTTATGACAAATAAGCACTTCCTATATGCCAAGCACTATGGTAGGCCCTTGATGATACAAATAAAAACTGAAATAGTCTTACATTCCAATAAACATGAGTTGTTCTATTCTGAAAAAAATATCAACACATTGACTGTCTAAAAATTTGTCCTTCATTCTGCACCTTAATTTTGACACCTCTCTGCCAAAGAAAGGGAACCATACTTTACTAGTCTTCTGCATTAATCAAAGTTTGAAGTCGATCAGTGTTGTGCCTTTATATTATGGTTGGTGTGTAAATTGTCTTCCTGTTGCTGTTTATTTTCCCTCTGCCATCAGTACAGAGAAGCCTTTCAAAATTTCTCTGAATTCTTCATATCCATTTCTTATAGCACAATAATATTCCATTGCTTCCATATCCTATACTTTGTTTAGCTGTTTTCCAGTTGATGAATATTGTTTGTGTGTTTGTTTTGCTTTTTGGAGGGGAGAAGGCAGGGCAATTGGGGTTAAGTTACTTGCCCAAGGTCACATGGCTAGTTTTTGTGTTGTGTCTGAGGCCAGATTTGAACTCAGGTCCTTCTCACTCCAGGGCTGGTGCTCTATTCACTGTACCACCTAGCTGCCCCTGATGAATATTGTTTACTTTCTGTTCTTTGCTACTATAAATAGTATTGTTATAAATATTTTTCTCTCTATGGGATCATCTTTGTCAATAAGGTAATACTGAATCAAAGAGTATATGTGATTTTTTAGGATAATTCCAAATAATTTTTTCAGAACTGTTGGACAAATTCACAGCTCCACCAAAAATGCATTGGTATGCCTATATTTCCACAGTCCCTCCAACATTTACCATATTAATCTTTTGTCATATTTCTCAATCTCATGGGTATAATGTAAAGCCTCAGTGCTGTTTTAGTTTACATTTCTCTTTTTAGAGAGTTGTAGCATTCTGTCATATTTGCTTGCATAGCTTGCAATTTTTCTGTTTGCAAACTGCCCCAGGGGTGGTTTCCAAACATTTAAGAAGACTTACTATTTCCTGTCAAAGGAAAAAAACAGTTTGAAAAGGAAGAGTAGGTGGAGCAGAAATGCAACTTATATTTATGTTGTGATGTGTAAAAATAAAAATATTGACTTTTCTGCATTAAAACACTACAGAGCTCCATTGGGGAAAAAATAAACAACTGTTTCATCTCATGGAATTTTTCTTCATTGATATCAAAATACTATTGGCCTTACTATCTATATTTATATCATGTACATCTATGCCTATTGATCTAAATTTCTTAAGCCATTATCAAGGAAGATAGGAAGGAAACCATCATAAATACTTTTGTTTCTTCTAGGCAAGATACATCAAACATATAAAACATCAAAGAGAAACCTGAGTATGTTAACTTACTGACATTCTGAAATCAAAGCTGAATGGGAGGAAAGCATTTAAAACAATTAACACCTAATTGATAGCTTTCTTAGTGTATAGACTTGAAAATATAAAATGTACCATAACAGATTAGGAAAATAGCTTAATAAAAACCTATAAAATAGTAAAACCAATATCCTAAAACAATTATAGAAAGATGAATACTCCCTCACCAAAAAAGAGGAAAAGGACTAATATGTATTCTTATAGCATATGATAAATAAGTCAAAATATATAAAAAAACATTTTTGGAAGAATCAAAAAGCACTTCACCAGCAATAATAAAGTATAATAAAAGGTACATGCCATTAGAGTTGTCAAATGGAACCAAAGTGGCTTTTCTACACATGGAGCATATAAAATGGTTAAGATCTGAGAACAGACTCAAAAAGTCCTACCTGGGCAACATCTTCATGCATTAAGTTAACAATAAGTTAATATAGAAGCATCAAACACATGTCTGAGTTGTGAAGTTTTTTGGACATGAAGGGGTTATAATGACATTTCAGGGTCAGATCATTGCCACCCAAAATTACAGAAGGGTTTTCTTTAAGAAACCTAGATGTAGTTATTAATATAAATGATTCAAGAAAATGGTAGACATTCTGGAACAAATCAGTGCAGTGTATAAAAATTTAGTGCCTACCTATAGCTATCCACACATGAGTTGGTGATTAGAATTATACATGCAGAAATACACCATCCCTCATAGACTGATGTAACATCATCATACTACAAATTCAGACCTCAAAATATCCTGGATTTTACTAAAATATCCTATATAACTCAACAAATTGTATTGTAACTAGACTATTGTCACAAACAAAACTGTTTCCCCAAATTGTTCAGGCATAATATTAATTAATAAAAACTTAAAATGACATTTTCACAATGTCATCATACAAATACAATCTTCAAGCTACATAGAATAAGAAGCTTGCAAAGTATAGAGATCTAACAGATGAAATTAAAATCATATGGAAATAGGATAAAGCACATATCATCCCTCTTATCACTTATTGTGGTTATAACCAACGATGGTTTCCATGATCCTGAAGAGGAAGAGCTTACATCATAATATTTTTATTCAACTGTGAAAAGTTATCTTTCTACCTATGCATTAATATATGAAACACTGAATAAAATACAATAATAGTAAAATAATAGGACTATTACTATCTGAACCCCACTGAAAAAAAGATGAGAATGAGAAGATAATAATAGCAGTCTATTTTAAAGTGTTTTAAAAGTTATAGGATACTTTAAATTATCTCATTTGATACCTAAAACAACTCTATGAAATAGGTAGATAGAACACATTGGTAAATATATAATTTGACTGTAAATATCTCCAAGGAAATGTACAATAATGAGCCATGTTACAATATTAATGTTTTCAAAATGAGCTTTCAAATCTAGATTGCTTACAATACAGATGGTAGTTAAATAGAGATGACTTAAAGTTACTGACCATTTGAGTGAGGGGGTGGGAAAATGACTCCAGGGTAAAATAGTGAGGTGGAAATATAAAATAGCTTAATGTGTAACCTGAGGAGAATATGAGAATTTTAGACTCAGATAATGAAAGTCCAAGTTATCTTGTACCTACTTTGGGATGTCTCCACTCATCGTTTTTGCTTTTGGGGCAGTTTTTGGTCTATAGTGTCTTTAATAAAATTCCAGAGAAGAAAAGTCATGTTCACTCCTAAATGTCTTTTGTAATCATAAGCTTGGAGACATTATTTTAAAAGAGTCCTTAAACTATATTGTTCTTCAGTAGAAAGCATAGTACAATTAAGTTAAAAAAAATACTGAACAATACAGAGCGGGCTGAGCCTGTGTATGAAAAAAATACAGTTTATTATTGTGTAAAAGACTTTAGCAAGGAAGAGAAAAAAAATTTAATAAAGTGGATGAAGTGCCCAAGGGAAAAATTAGCACACAATGACTTCTTGTACAGCCAGTCAAAATAGCAGATTGGTGCAGTGACAGGCCTTACAGGAAATATTAAAAAGTACAGATGGCTCAAGTTTACATGTTTACAGAGAGGTTGGAAAAGGCAGTCAAAACCTGCAAGTGTCGTGCATTTTACTAGAAGGTTTTCAGCTCAGTGGTTTAAAAAAAGAAAGAGAGAACCTGAAGACTATTGTGAACATGCTATTAGGGTTTTGAGCAGCTTAATCTCTTCATTTTTATTCTTTTGTGCTATATTAGGAACAAATGGCTTTGGAGGGATCGAAAAGGAATATTTTGAAGCAAGTTAAAATACAAACCATTCCATTAGAAAATATGAAATCTGGCTGGATGGTGAATTGGCTTCAGTTCCATTACACATGGGTGACTTTTATGATGTAATTAGACTTGGTTTAGTATCAATTTGCACTAATATCATTCAAATTTTTTATGACCAAAAATGAACAATGTAACAGAAAACATTGTTATTTATGAATAATGGTTTTAATATTTTTCAGTAGTAGCTTCTCTTGCCAGAATGGAGCAAGTGATCCAGAAGTCAGCATGGATATGAAAGAGAGGATCCTGTTTAACTGAGTGACTTCCAGGGGTCCTGACTGAAACTCACCATTTGATTATCTTGGCTTAAACTAGGCCTTATGAAGAATCTTAGAATCTTCCAAGCACCATCAAGCTTTTTTTTTTTTAAGTACTGGTGTTTGCTTCTTGTCTTTGGAATATCTTTGGGAAGTAGGTAGGGAAACATTTCCACTTTACAGATGAGAAAAATAAGTCACAGATTAAGATGAATTGCTCATAGTTAGCTAATAACAGAACCAAAGCTCAAATCCAGGCTTTCCAACTCACCACAAAACAAATTTAGGGAGATATCAAACATAAATTTGATAGCATCAATCATCATTTCAAATAAAGATCTATATGATATGTCAAAACTAGTGATCTTATTTAACAATTAAATCCTGTCAAATATGTACTATTTATATGAGATGGAAAGAAGGAAAAATTAGGAAAAAAAAATTTCAGGCACAGAATTCTGATGGTCCAAGAGTGATTCACCACAAAGCTTAAAGTTTATCTAGTTTGACCATCTCTCTATTCTTCTCTTTCTCCTTTTTCTCTCCCCAATGCATGCACGCGCACACACACACTCACACACACACACACACACACACATTCAAAATTATTTGCCTCTCAGGATGATTGGTTCTTGATGAAGCAGAGTTCAATGGAATGTTATAGCTTTAGTCTTAATTTTGGTAGACTAACAGAAAATTTCAATAAGAAAATAAATACATATTTACTTTTCCCAGGAAGATCCATGGATTGTTTGTATGCACAATTATTATATCACTAAGGTGGTGGTGAGGTCAATCCTGTAGTATACCTTTGACTCCAATTCTTGATAGATCGTCTGATTGTTTCTTGGACAAGTAAGGTCTTGTCTAATATTTTTCTCCAAGAAACTATAGTTACACTTCACATCAGTGCACATGTAGAGTTACCAATCAGACATTCATCCAGTAGGCACATTAAGGTAAGTGTTATGTGAACCTAATATTCACTCCTAAACTAATTTTGAAAACCCTAAATGGATAACTTGAATGGAGTCACAGAATTAAAATCACAGAATTTCAAAATGGACGAGTTCTAAGAGACCATCTAGTCTAATCTGAATTTATTTAGGAATCACCATCACCATCACAATGATAGCATTATCAGGCTTTTCTTGTAGACCTCCAATAGATGGGAACTTTCAGAAGCTACCCCTTCTATGGGTGGAGTTCTCTAATTATTAGGAAATTTTCCCTTATCTCTAACCTAGATTTGCCTTTTTTGCAACTTCCAAACGTGACTTTTATTTTTTCCTTTTGGGAACAGCTTTCTAACCACTAATAGATAGCTATCTCTTCTTCTCTCCAGTCTGAACATCCCTATTTCATTCAGCCAAACTTCTTTTGGAAGATTTTGAGGTCTTTCACTATTGATAATGCCTCCTCAGGAAGACTCATTTTCAAGAGTTCAAACCTGGACACTGACTACCTGTGTGACCCTAGGCAAGTCACTTAACCCTGTTTTCCTCAGTTCCTCATCTGTAAAATGAGCTGGAGAAGGAAAAGGTAAACTACTCTAGTATCTTTGCCAAGAAAACCCCCATTGGGGTCATAGAGAGTTGGACACAACTGAACAACATTGTCTCCTATAGATATAGTCCAGCTTGTTAATATCCTTCTTCATATGTGGTAGCCAGAATTGAACACATTATTCTATTTATAATCTGGCCACTGTAGAATACAGAAACCCTATAACTTCCTAATTCTTGGATGCTATTACTCTCAGTGGAGCCTAAGATACTATTAGCTTTTTTTGCTATCATATCATACTAATGACCCATATTGAGCATCTGGTCCTTTAGAACTTCTAAATCATTTTCAGATAAACTGCTACCTAAATGTGCCTCCCCTATCTTATGCTTGTGAAGCTAAAATTTTGAATTGAAATATTAGACTTCATTTATGCTTATTAAGTTTACTCTTACTCTATTCAACCCAGTTGACATTCTAGTCTATAAAGATCTTTTAAAATTTGACTGGCTAGATTTCAGAAAAACTTGGAAAGACTTACATGAACTGATGCAAAGTGAAATGAGCAGTACCAGGAGAACATGTACACAGAAACAGCAACATTGTGTGATGATCAACTATGATGACAGCTTTTCTCAGTAATCTAAGACAATTCCAAAAGACTCATGATGAAAAATGTTATTCAGATCCAGAGAAATAATTGATGGAGTCTGAATGCATAATGAAACATAGTATTTTCACTTTTTGTGTGTTTTTTTTTCCTTTTGCAAACTGTAATGTTTTGCAAGCTGTTTTTTTCTTTCCTATCATGGCAAATACGAAAATAGGTTTTACATGATTGCACACATATAAAAAATTTAATTTCATATCAAATATATATAATATATAAAAATATATAAAAATAACTATCAAATTGCTTACCATCTTAAGGAGAGGAGAGTGTAGAGGGGGAGGGAGGAAATTTGGAACTCAAATTTTTGTGAAAAAGAATGTTAAAATTTGTCTTTACATGTAATTAAAAAAATAAAGTATTATTTAAATTTTTTTAAAAAAATCTGACTGGCTAGGTAGCACATTAAATAGAATGCTGAACCTGGGGTCAAGAAGGCCTAAATTCAATCCTGTCATCAGACACTTACTATGTGACCAGGGGCAAGTCACTCAACCTTTGTTTGACTGAGTTTCTGCATCTGTAAAATGAAGGTGATAATCATAGCACCTACCTCTCAGGGTTATTGTAAGAATCAAAAGAGATAATAATCGTAAAGCACTTAGCACAGTGTCTAGCACATAGTAGGCCCTATGTAAATGCTAGCTATTATAATAAAAAATATTTCTGTCTCTGAAGTCCATTCTGTTTGTCATCTTTTACACCTTTGTCTATTTTTCAAAATGGGTAAAAATGTCACCTATGCCTTCATCAAAGTCAGTGATAAAAATGTTAAATAGCATATGGTCAAGAATGGATCTCTACAATATTGAAGTAGAAGGGCTTGATGGAGGAGATTGAAACTGACCTGTAAAAAATCTCAGTATGCAGAGATAAAGGGATAGTCCTTTTCAGGTACTGGAGAAGGAAACAGCAAACCACTCCAGTATCTTTGCCAAGAAAACCTCATTACAGGATCCCGAAGCATCAGACACAACTGAATGACTAAACATTTTCAGGCATGGGTAAAAGCATATGGACATAGAAATGCATGAAATGGTATAAGGGGTCAATGAATCCTACACATTTGCTAGAATCAGCCAGTACATTTTTATTACATGTTTACTATGCATCAAGGGCTCTGCTAAAGTGTTAAGGATGCACCATGTGAAATAGAGCACTATGGGATAAGTATGGAGAGTTAAGTTGAATCCCATTGATGGGAGAACTCAAATGCTAGGCTGAGGAGTTTGTATTTTATTCAATAGGCAATGAAAATTAACTGTAGGGTTGGGGGCAAGGGAACAATGTAACCACACATGTCTGTTAGGGAGAATGTTTCGGTGGAGCTCTGAAGGATTTATTCTATAGGGGAGAGACTGGAAGCTTCTAGGCTCATGGATTCAGATTATCAAGTCTAACCCACTTATTTTACAGATAAGAGAACAGACTCAGAGAGGTCTAGCAACTTGCTTATGGTCACACAGGCAATACTATTAGACCTAGGATTCAAATCTAGATCTTCTGACTCCAAATTCCTTGCCCATTGTATTCTCATGCTTCCTCCCTGGCAGAGAGACCAGTTTAGAGGCTATTATAATAGTACTGATAATGAAGGCCTGAACTAATGTGATAGCAATGGGAATGGAAAAGAAATGTTGAAAGACATATTCAAACGACTGTTTGGGGCAACTGATTAGATAACTGGGTAAAGGGGTAAAGAAGATATGCCCATTGTCCTTCTAGTGCAATGGTTGGAAACTTGCATTGGTGGAAGAATTACCCATATTAATAATGTCAAAAAGCCATTGAATTCTAAAGTAATGTTCTTTAGAGTCAAGTAGGATTAATTATCCAAGTGTCTACTCTCCTCTATCAAGGTGAATTTTCAAAAACTGCTTATGTTTTAAATGCATACTTTACAAATTTACATGGAATGTTTGAAATCTAATATGAATCCATTTCAAACATACTTCCACAATAAGTAAATATATACTGTCATAAAATCTGGGCAAAAATAATTATCATGTAAACCATTTTGGACTCACAGATGTCTATTTCCCTTTCACTCCCACTTGTTGTTGTTTGGTCATGTCTAATTCTTTGTGACCCCATTTGGGGTTTTCTTCAAAAAGATACTGGAGTGGCTTGTCATTTCTTCTCCAGCTCATTATACAGATGAGGAAACTGAGGAGAACAGGGTTAAATGATTTGCCTAGGGTCACATAGTTAGTATGTGTCAGGTCTTCCTGACTCTAAGGCCCAGTGTTCTATCCACTGCTTCACCTAGCTGTCCTTGGTTCCACTTCCAACACCCTAATTTTGACTCTTATTATCCTCTGACTAAGATATTATAATAGTTAAAAGAGAATAGGAGGGATCTCTATATGAGGAGGTCCCACCACAAATTAAGTTTCAGAACTTTAGTGGAATAACTTTTGCAATCAGAAAGGTCTGCTGAGAAAGGAAATATTTGCCTAATGAGCTTTGATGGTAGAAACAGTGTCTTAAGTCCATTCTACAGAATTCAAGAGTACTTGATGCAGTGAGGTTCCCTGCAGACATTTTATACTTTATCATTTGTCATGTATTGATATTTATAATAGAAAAAAAGTTTTTAATATTAATGCTTCAAATCTTTTCCTCACACTAATCCATCTGTCATATAGCTACTTAAAACTAACAAGACACTCTATTTCCCAACTCTGGGCATTTTCTCTGGCTTTCTTCCATTCCTGGAGTGTTCTTCCTTCTCATTTCTGTCTCCTGGCTTCCCTGGCTTCCTTCAAGTTCCATCAAAAATCTAACTTTCTAGAGGAAGCCTTTCCTGATCTCCCTTTATGCCAATAGCTTCCTTCTATTGATTATTTTCAATTTGTCCTGTGTAAAGCTTGTCTGTATATGGTTATTTACATGTTCTTTCCCCCATTAGACTGTTAGCTCCCTGAGAGCAGGGACTACATTTTACCTTTCTTTATACATCCCTAATACTTAGCACAGTGCTTGGCATAGAGACACTTACTAAATTTTGTAGACTTATTGACAGCCTGGGTCACTCTTCTACTCAGTAAATGTAAGTGGTTCCGTATTACCTCTAAGACCTTCCCTTTTTGTCATGTAAAACCCTCCACAACCTGATTCTAATATACTTCTTTCTTCTTATTGTTACATTGCTTTTCTTCACATACTTTATGGTTCAGCTAAACAGTTCCTCTAGCTGTTGCTCACAAAAAAATTCCATCTCTTGTATTTGTTGTCTAAGGCTTGCCACCTATGTATGGGAAGCATGTTTTTCCTAGTTTCCTTCAAAGCTTGACTCAAATATAACCTTTAATGCAAAGCTTTTTCTGATCTTCTAAGCTGTTAGCATACAATAACTTATCTCACGATTATTTTGTATGTTCTTAGATGTTTACATAATATAAAGTTTCTTGAGGGAAGGAACCACTTAAGATTTTGTTTTATTTTGCTTTTTGTTCTTGGTTTTTTTTGTCTCTGTGCTAACATAGTTACTAGCATAAAATAGACTAGAAATGAACACTTATAAAAAGTTTTTATTGATTGTTTAGTTGCTTTATCAAATATTTGCATTAATAGAATTATAGTATAAATGACTGATTTTGAAAGAATTAGAATATAATAGAAAATAATCTAATATAATACTAAAACTGAACTAAAACCTTTGTTTTGTTAAATTGGAACATACTTTAGGACTTGACATCCTCAGTTGTTGATGGTATTATCAACCATCACTAGAGTGTAAACAGGCTGAGGTATTTGTTAGCAAAGCAATATGAAGGCTAGAACATTAGGTAAACCACTTTTTACTGCATTTATTTCAGTGTAGCAATTTATTTCATATAGCACTTTTGTGTGAATTTATTAGATTCCAATTCTGAATGAAGAATGAACACTCTAGGAGAAACAAAGCTTCAGAAGGAAATGTGTCCTGGAAAAGGAAAATAGAATTATTGCTACTTTTTTTCCCCTACTGTGGTATTACCTCTCTATGTTTGAACCTCATGTCTATTTCTTGACATCACATTACTGTAAGATTAGGTGTGATAGCATGTCTACTACTTTACAAGTAGGTTTCTTCTCCTGTCCTTTATGTAACCAGAAGATCACATTGCCAGTGTACTGTTGGATGTATGGGAAGCATATAGAGTGGTGGGAGGTCAACAATTTTCTAAGTGTAAGGGTAGAAGTACATTAAATCTATCAATCACCACACCCCATTTAAGAGTATTTGCCTTAACAAGTTAAAAACACTATGATTAATCGATCAATACAAAGCTTTACTAGGTAGAAAAGTCATTGATCAGTTTAGGTCTTAAAAGTCACTAGATGAACTGCAATGATTATATACAAGAAGTATATTTATATGGGTTAAAGAGGCTTGGTTATATCCTATGGAACATATAAAACTAATGACTGATTTTAGAATTGAGGATTTGGATATGTGTCAGAATAAAAGAAGGCTCCAGCAAAGTCACTGAGAAGAAGTTACTTGGTGAGAGGAGTAAAAGAACCCCTACATATGTCTCCTTCCCTCTGATTGGAAAAGGACCTTGTGAACTTTGAAGCATTCAGGAGATTTTGAACTTCCCATTATCATTTTAGCAGTTTCCCAGGAACATCTGACAGCAGTTTCAGCATTAAACAACAGAGATAGACTGACTGTATATGATAAGGAAAAACAGATTCAAGGTTCTACAAGGAGTCCAGCAAAAAATGCTACACTATACCTAAAGGGAACATTTTTAGGGTTCCAGAAAAAGCACTTCAAAGATCTATGTTATCTCCTTTGCCACGTGTCCTCTAAGCTTGAACCCATTTTCCTCCATACTCTGTATGTACTGATCCAAGAGTATATAAGACACTTTGGGGGAGGATGTTTATATAAACTATACCACTACAGTAAGTTTACATTTCTAAAATTTAGTTGTCTGGCCAGATAATTGCTATCAATTATTGATCATAGAAGAAGCACACTAGTGGGGGCTTATGAGCTATAACATTAGAACCATTTCTTCCTCTTCCCCCTTCCAATCCCTCAAAGATACCACTAGACACTAAGAGTATCAATAATCACTTGTGCCTAGGGGGATGGACCCCACCTGTCATTTCAAGTAGAGTTTGGGAGATTAGCTCTAAATACTAATGTGCTACACTTAGTAAAATGATTTAAAATTTGTGATAATATGGAAAGGGCCGAGCTCCATTTTGTTGAAGAGTCACTAATGTGACTAATATAATACTAAAGTATTAGGTAGGAAGTATTTGGGTTAATTGCCAGCAACCTTAGCTTTCCTAGTGTGAGTGAGAATTCTGGCAGAAACCCAGAGCATGCTGCATTGTCTATATGATCAAGCAGAGTTCTGAAGGGAGCCAGAAATGACAAATTCAAGGGGAAGGAAGGAGTATAAAGCAAATATAAACCAACTTGATGTGACACCTAGAGGAGCAGACAAAGCAGACATGAAAACCGAGATAAAAATTTCAATGATTGAAACCACAAAGAAACTAGAGGGTAAGAAATTCAGTCAACAGAGAAGTTCTTTTGTGATGAAGGATACCGATGTATAGTCCTATTTGGATGAAGGGTAGGGAGTAGAGACTATACTCATTCTTGAATGTTAAAGACAACATCATAGAGAACTCTGAAGCCCTGAAATAATAATAAAAAGACATTGTTAAATAAATGGCAAATGAAAATAATGATTTATCATTTGTATTAAATCACTTTAGAGGTATCTATGATATGTGTCATTTGCTAGTTGGAAAAATTGTTATCTTTTCATCAACATTTCTCTAAATTTAGCATTTCATTTACTTGAACTCCCCTACTTAGATGAATGTAAATAAAAGCACATGTCAAAAATAATACAGGATAATATATGCTTTTAACTCTCCTGACCTGATTTCTCTATCCAGCAGAAATTAAAACTTGAATCAGTGAGACGTTTTTTGGATTTGCATGTTTGCTTCTGAAACTGTTCAAGTTTATATTATTTAATGTGATAAAAGTCATTCCGACATGAAATCATGTGAAGCAGAATCAAGATTCTGATTTCCCAATTGATTTTTGCACATTCTCCTTTCTGCTGTGTTAGCTTTCCTGCACCTGTGTTTGAGTTACCTCACGCCTTCAGGGGGGCATTTGGGGAATTGTTACAGTACAGTATTGAAAAGTGCAGTGAATAAACAGCTCATATATCTAGTTAATTGCATGCCGCCCCAGATCAGGAAATAGGATGCGTAAGCAGAGGCAAAATGGCATCTTTGTTGTACAGATCCATTGAAGGGCTATCACCTCACTGTGAGGCACTGGCATTCAGAGTCCTTTACTAATGAGGCTTCTTTCTAATTATTTTTACAAAATATGAAAGTGAAGTGGCCTGCTAAAGACAAGCCTCTTGCCACTAGAGTCATGGCCCAGATAACTTTAGAGTTACAGAATAGTAGAAACATAGAACGAATACAAAAATGTAAATAGAAAGAATTTTTAAAAAGAATACAACAAAATCCCAGCAATGTGTTATTGTAATGACCAAGAATCTTGGCCCCAAAAGAGCTGAGCAAATACAGTTTCCCTCCCTTTTCTTTCTTCAGAAATAGGGAACTATGAATATGGAGTATTGCATATGCTCTTATACTAAGTTGATGAATTGGTTTTTTTTTTCTGAAATGATTTTTTCTACTCTTTAATTTTTTTTTCATTACAAGGGATGACCCATTGGGGAGGCATGAGAAGGGGTTCTATCCAGAAATGAAGATGATGTAGAAACCAGATATCAATGAATAAACAAACAGAATTCTAGTTAATATTTGAAGAGACCATCTTCCTCTTATTGATGAGGAAATTGGACCAAAAGAAATGAAGTGAATTTACCAGGGTCTTACAGCTAGGAAGTGGAAGAGCTGGGATTAAAACCCAGGTATCATCATCTGGGTTTAGTTTAGTGCTTTTTTCTCTCAGGCCCCTCCTTCTAATGTTTTCAGATGTGACTGTAATCATTTGGCTCAGGAGTTCAAGCAAGGGCCTTGTAAGCTCTGTTAAAATCATAGTCTCTGTATTGGAAGTATGTTTCCTGAATGCCAGAGGAAAGCATGCTGGACCTGGACTTAGAAAACTGTAATTGTGTGATCTTTGTCTAGACACTTACATCTTCTCAGTCTCAGTTTCCTTAGATTCTTTGAAGTGAGGATGTCTGTAGCGCCTACTGCAAAGGGTTGTTATGAAGTTCAAATGAGTTAATGAAGTTAAAGTGCTTTGAAACCTTTAAAGAGCTACTTAAGTGTAATTTATCATTAGATTATTAATATTACTATTATATCATGCATAGCCCATCATCTCAGGCTCTAAACTTACAAAGACCAGAATCAATCATTGGGTGTTGCTACTCAGATGAGTTGTTAGTCTTTAGTTTGTTTTGTTTCCACCTGGAATTTCCTTTTGGAACTATGGAATAGAGTTTGAGTCAAGGAATCCACTGAGTAAGTGAGTACCCAATTCCTTTGTAAGCACTCAAGGTAACAAACTAGATACAGGCAGTATTTATTCCATATTACAGAAAATTCTAAATAGCACAAAAGATTTACAGTGACCCATCAACAGGTGATGATAATTTCTTTTTGGTGAGTCCAGCCTTCATGATGAACCTTTATAGTTCTATTCTAAGGGTCTGGACTCTCCAAGGAAAGGAAATAAATTTGGTACTGCTATAGAAGCTACCCTGTTCCCTGTATCACCTGAATAACTACTAAAAGTAGAGGACGAAGTCTCCTCCACCCCCCTTATTATGTTTCTCCTTGTGAGAAGTAATATGGTATGGTGGATAGAGAAGTGGCTTCAGAGTCAAGACCAGTGTTCAAATTCTGTCTCTGACATATTGACTTTGTGGTTCTGGGAAAGTCACTTAATCTTTCAACATCCCAGGCAATGCTCTGAGACTATAATGTAAGGAACAATCGCCTGTCTACATTAACAGTTACTTTCTTCTACACCAATCAAATCATGGTTCTAGCCAAAGAAAAACGTTATCCTGGCTCAATCTTTTGTTGTTCCTCCAGCTGCTGGGATACATGGTTGATCTTTGGTCCAGGAACTCTTGGCAGTCCTTTAGAAGGTTAAGTTTTCAGGAACTCTCCCTACTCCTCCAAAAGGCTATGGTTAAGGAACATTCACTACTTTTCTCTGTGGTTCCCCTTTCTTGGGACTATGAGGTAAAAAGCATGTGCAAATATAGCATCTTTCTGCTGCTGCATTTACAGAGCTGGGTCAGATCATCTGGGATCCAGGAACTTTGCTGCTCCACCATTGTCCCTTCTTTACCTAGGCAGAGAGACTGGGTATACTGCTTCTTCACTGTTGTGATGTGTGGGTCTGGTTGTTCTATAGAATGTTGTGTTGATTGAAAGCTTCAACAATCTTGCCTCTCAATTTCCCATCCCTATTGCTCCCAGTGGCCAGAGTCTGCTCTCATTGACTCTCTGGAGTTCACTGAGTGACTTTCAAGTCAAAAAGCATTTAGTAAGTACTTGCTATGTGCCGATGATTGTGTTAAGCACTGGACTCTTCCTTTTATTGATCCTGTTCAAAAGGGTGACTCTGAGATATGATATCCCAGGCCATTCAAATCATCCTCAGATACTGAGACTTAATTACTAATGCTCCATTAATTGTCATTAAATAGAAAAGTACCCAAACCCAAGAGATGTCCTCAACTCATTGAGGTATTAATGGTGATATTCAATCTCCTTCTTATAATTTCATCAAGTTAATTTATCTCCCCTGATCAATACTGCCCACTGACATGAGCTAATTAATATGGCATTAAATCATTCATATGAAGTGTTCTATAACTAGAAAGCACTATATAACCAAGGATCGTAGAGGTAAGAGTCATTGTTTTTGTTGTTGTTACTATTACTATCATCTTAGTGTTGAAGGGATGACTGAGGGTCGGACCAAAGAAATTGACAGTCTCTTCCTAAAGGGTGGATATATAGCCTCAATCTCCCAGAACTCAGGCTAACCAAGAGAGGAGAAAGGGAGAAACTGTCTGAACAACGAGAGAGGAGGGCTATAGGAATGTGCAGAAGTAGGCATACAAACCAGAGGATATTTGTTATGAGGTGTCTTCTAAGGGAGGAATTTATGTCTAGAAGTTGGTGGTCACTGGAACACTGCTGGATGGATGTGTTACTCAGAAGGAGGCATTCATTTTCATTTCTGAGAGCCGTATGAGAAAAGCAATAGTGAAGATAAACAGAACAAAGCACAGATTGGGAAATTCTGTACAGACAGTGCACTCATTCTTTGGATTTCCAGAGTTTGTTACAGCTGAGTGCTTTTCAAAGAGTATCACATCTAAGTGGTAGATGTTGGGAGATATTCCCAATAAAATGTTTTAGTGGGGGAAAAAACAACTCTTGGTTAGAAATCGGGAAATGACTTCAGGGCTAGCTGTGCCATTAACTGTGTGACCTTAGACAGATCAATTGACCTCTTGGGTGCTCAGTTTCCATATCTGTCAAATGAGAGATTACCTCTAAGGTTCCTTTCAGCTCTATAATTATATGCTCTCTGAATGGTGAACATTGTGGCCTGTTTGCAAGTAGACTGTATGCCACTTGGATTCTTCATGGGTGATCTGCTTGATAAATGTCTTCTTCCAACCTCAATCACTTTATTAGGGGGTACCTTTTATAGACCTATAGTGAGATGGAGAAAAGTGTGACTACTGGACAAAAACAGCCCTCATGATAAAAAAAGGCAGCATTTCTAAGGCAAGTTTGAGCTTTGAGACCATATAAGTATAGCTATCTCAAGACCTATTAAGTAATGGAATGTTTCCTTAATGCATGTGTCTCTTAATTCAACTCACCTTTTTGTGGGAAGGTCAAGTTGGGGAAGATCTCAACATATGATTTGATCAGTATGAGGAATTCCTTTTGTGGAAATTTCCCACTAATGCACATCAGCAATTCATCTATAACCTATAGATTTAGGGAAAAAAATTGGGGACAGAGAGCACAGAAAGGTGAAATGTTTTGCCTATTGCCACACAGTCCATGTGGGTCAGAAGCTACATTTGAATCTAGATCTTTCTGACTTCAAGGTCTGCTCTCTGCCTTTCCTTATTCAACCCAATAATATAGTGAAAATTATAATGGTGGTGGCAATAGTAATGATGAAGAAGATGAGGATTGTGGTTATCATTGAATTGCCTTAGGTATAGCCCTCTGCTAGCTGTTTTGGAGTATTTGAAATAAGTCTTATCTTCAAGGAATTCATAATATTGTTGAGAAGATACTTATACACATAAATCAATTAGAGAATGACATCCAGAGAGCCTTTCTAATACAAGATGATATAGATGAATGAAATTGAATAGGATCAAGTGACAAAATAGATAGTAGTTGGATTTTTGTTTATTTTAGAACTAGATAAATTGAAACCCAGAAAAGTTAGATGACTATTTAAAGACACAAAATAAGTCTGTGGCACAACCAGAAATAGGACTTAGGATAAACATCTGTCTTGGACAGTTTAATCATAGATCTGTTGGAAGTTGGGGGATTGAACTGGACTGTTCTCTATATATTGCATACCAGCTCTTGGACTCAGGGATCTTATAATTTCTTGGTTTAGCCTGTTTGTCTCTCCTCTGGCACCAATTCTTTGTCATGTTACAAATGATGGGAAGCCAAAGCAAAAGCAGGGATGGAATCTCAACTCTCATACCCACATATGTTTCCTTCATATTTCGTGTGAGTATTATATACAACTTAATTAAAAATTCTATCATGGGCTAAAGATTCTCAGGCCACCTGAGGGCCATATTTCATATGTATGAAATCATAGCTGTGAAATGGAACATTTTTCCCCAATGTGGGAAAGACCCAGAACAGCTGTTATAGTGTTTGTAACAATCTTGTTGGAGAAAGCAAACAACTCAATTGATGTCATAATGTTACCTCCCAAGAATCAGCTTTGTGTAACCAACTTTTAGGGAACTGCTAGTTCATAAAACGTCTTAGGTAATATGTTTTCCTACTTTTTCTTCTTCTCCTCCTCCTCCCCCCCTTTTTGGTTTCCCTATGTCCCAGAATCTTATTTAAAATAACAACAACAATAACAATGATCCACAAACCTCTAAGGAGGTAGAGGAAGGTAGTATATATGATTTTAATGAAAATAGAATCTAGCAATCAATCAATAAGGTCGTGAACATTTGTTGCTAAATTCCTGTGACAAACTTCAAGTCTATGAAATACAAAGGCTGTATCAGAGTCATCAGTCCTACTTTCCTCCAACCTAGAATGTGCTGATACTTTGTTAGGAGAATCCAATAGGTAGGTTGATCAACTCAAGGGCAAAATTCAAACTAACTTCCTTTCTATGAAGTACTACTGGGAAAAGAGAGAGATGTTGTAAATGACTACCACTTTTAAAAAGCAAGTCGGCTTGAATGTTATAGCCCTCTTGGGGCCTCAAGAGTGGGGTGGGGAGGAATGTGATTCAACTTCAATTGTTAGAATGCTATTTTGAACCTTTACTATTTATGTATTTTCCTTCATTAAAAAATCCACCCTCGCAATGGTCCCATTGATTTAATTGGGCAGATGAGATAAAAAATAGACAAGAACTGGGATTTTAACCCCTAATGTTTTGTTGTCCTTAATAATGTTTTTAAACTTCTCTGTGCTGATTTATTCATGTGCTAAGTAGGAAGGACAAGCCAGATCTCTTAAACCATCTCAATCCAATCTCTAGATCTTAATCCAGAGTTGTAAGAAGTCATTATATTTATAAAAAGTGTTTGAGAGGGGGTGGGGTTGGGGAAAGAGACAAAATATGGAACTATGTAATCTTTAGAAAGAGAAAGATAATTCGTTATGAAATGTCACCAAATCTGAACTTTCTTTTACAAATTATCAAGGCAGTATTAGAATTTAAAAGGAGAATTACTGTATGAGTCACATGTGAAAGAAGAGAAACTGCAGATGGATAATTTTAGATTGAAAAATTAAATAAAATTAGATTAAAATACGCACACGTGTGTGTCTTTCCACTATTTTCTCTTCCTTTCTTTTCCCTCTTTCTTCTTTTCTCTTCCCTTCCCTCTCTATTTCCCCTTTCTTTCTTTCTACCTTCCCTTCCCTTTCCTTTTCCTCTCCCCACCCATTTCATCCCAACATAGTCTAACCTCCTCTGTTTTCAGTTCCTGTATCAGAGTTTTTTTTTCTTTTTTCTATTTTTTAACAGTCTTCTCTACTCTGACATAACAATTTTTCACTTCTAGATTTTATTCATTATGCAAGGTAATTTTAAAAGACCAATTTGTCAGGGTGCTTGGGTCAGGAAAAAAAAAGTTAAAAGGGTTGCCCTGCCAGCAAAGCCAGCTTAATTCTCATTCTAAATGTGAAGGAGCCAAACTGAATGCTTAGTATAGAGATGCAGAATGCTTGATTAAAGACTTCCATCAAAAGGCTTGAACCCTTCCTTCCTCTAGGAGTTTGAGAATATCTCATCTGTACGAACATCTGGAGGAAAAATAGTCTAGATTCAGACCTTTACACGACAACCTAACTTCTTAAAATGTTCTCACCAACACATTTTCTCACATAAATCTGGAAGTCTAGAGACAGCACATTTAATACATCTGATCTCAGAGATATCTTTAGACTATTTCACCCTATCTCCTTTTGGTCATTGGAAAGAACCAATCATTTCATTGGTGTGAAAAACTCTCATTTAACCAAATTTACTTTACAAATACAGATCAGTAATTGCTCTTCACCTGATAGTCTTAGATACTTTCTTGGGAAACTGAGAAGTTGTAGATTGCTTGGAGTTACAGAGCTAGTAAATGTCAAAGCTGGGGCTTGGACCCTGGTCTTCTTAATTTTGAGGCCTTTCTCTCTCAACCTATCATGCCCTTAAAGTGCTAGCCACTTAAAAATGAAATAGGAAGGAGCTGCTAGGTGGTGCAGTGAATAGAGCACCAGCCCTGGAGTCAGGAGGACCTGAGTTCAAATCTGACATCAGACATTTAACACAAAAACTAGCCATGTGACCCTGAGTAAGTCACTTAACTCCGATTGCCCTGCCTTTCCCCTTCCAAAAAAAAAAAATAGAATAGGGATACAAAAAAATTTAAAGTGACCACCAGGGTGTGTAACAAGTTACTTTGGATAATTCATAGTTCTTTTTTCAATATGTCTTCATCCCATTAAGTGTCTACTTGTGGTTAGGAGGTAGTGTTCACCTGTGTAGTTTAGATCGATACTCCCTTCTGGCAGCTTATAGTCAGAGAATGAGAAACAGTGGGTATCATAATTAGGTTTACCTACTCTAGTTAAGAAAATTTTCCCAACCTTTTTGAGTATGTATGACAGCTCTATTTTTAATTTTACAGAACAGCTTCCAAACTGATAATTGCTTTACTAATTACTGATAGAGTTGAGGCTAAATTTCTGATTTCACTGATATAGAGAATTTTTTAATAAAGGACTTCCTTATAGCAATCCAGGTTGGCACTTTCTCTGCAACTTATATTCTGAAGAGAATTTCCTGGGGCACTTAAAGATTTTCACTTTCTTAGGGTCACACAGTCAATATGTGTCAGAGGCAGGACAGAAACCCACATCTTCCTGGGCTTTGAAGCCAGTTTCTGAACTACCATGTTATGCTAACCCTAATAGTCAATGAACTTGGAATCTTAGAAAACCTGAGTTTGAATCCTGTATCAGGCATTAATTAACTATGTGACCCAAGGCAAGTCATGCAACTTCTCTCAGTCTCAGTTTCCTTTGCTGTAAAATGGGTATGTGAGCTTTATGAAGATAGGGATTATTTCACTTTTGTATTTGTGTCCTCAGTGTCTGTCACATAGTAGGCCCTTAATGTTTTTTTCTTTTTCTTTTTATTATTATTATTATTATTTTTTAAGCAATCAGGGTTAAGTAACTTGCTCAAGGTTACATGGCCAGGTGTTTCTGGGTGGGTACTAAGTGTCTGAGCCCGGGATTCGATATCCAGGTCGTTCTGACACTGGAGCCGGTGCTCTTACTCGCTGTGCTACCTGGCCGCCCCCCTTAATGTTTTTTTCATTCATTCATTTAACATATAGTGCTATATATTCTAGGTAATTGTTACTTGGTAATATCTTGCAACCTACTCTAACCTCAAAAAGTTATTCTGAAATAACCTTTGGGTGACCCTTGACATTAATACTTCACAGATTGGGATATTCTGTAATTCAGAGCTGTAGTGCATCAATGGAAGAATATTAGTGGTAAAAAGATGGGTCTATGTTTCAGGGAGAAATTTGGGATCATAGATAGGATGCTAAGCACCATATATCCAGAGCTAGAAGAGACCTCAGAGACCATGGAGTCCAACCCCTCAGTGGGGAAGCCAAGACACAGAGAGGTTAAGTGACTGTCCCAGAGTCCCCCATACACATGAAGTATCTGCAGATATGAATTTAGGTCTTCTGACTTCAGAGTCAGCACTCCTCCATTGTGTCTTGCTGCTTCCAAAAACTCCTTATAGTATTTATGAATAATTGCATTACTATTTCATGTGATAATAAATCAGATAACATTATTGACCCTAATGTAAAGAATGTGCTTTGAATTGACTTGCAAGTTATGATAATGGACTTAGTTCACGTATCTACACATGCTTTTATCCCACTTTTGACAAATGGAATACACAATTCAGTTTTTCAAAAGCAATCTGGTCTGTGGTCTGCTCAGCCCAACTTACTGCCCCTGTTAGGGAGAGAAAGAGAGAGTAAAATTTAAAGAGACAGAAATTTAGGTATTTGGATTATAGAAAACATTCTTTTTATTTTTGTTTCTTATTTTGAACTTGACAATGAACAAACAGGATCATTTTCATATACAAAGAACAGGAAGACTGCATATGAAACTATGAATCATTATTACATATATTCTTTTTAAAGCATATGTAAAATTTAATACAATAGTATCAATATTGCCCCATCTTGTGTCCCCTTTGGAACTTCTTCCTGCTTTCTCCTGTGTATTTCTTGCATATTTCATTTCGTACTTTCTCTCTCTCTAAAATTACATCACCACCATTTCCATGCTGCTCCCATAATTCTGCTTTCCAAATAAAAACCTTTCTTTGTAAAAATATGTATGACCATGCAAAACAAATATACACATTAGTTGTGTCTCATAATATGTATCTTGTTATTTACCTACAATTCATCGTCTCTCTGCCAAGAGATACAAAACATACATATTCTTAGTTCAATAGTGAACATACAAACTCGGTATAATCTGTAACCCATCAAACTCAAACCCATGGACTACCAGGAGCTAATCTTAGCTCAGTATAAATATAAAATTATCAGCAAAAATACCCTCATAATAAAAACAGGATCTTTAATAATAATCCCAAAAATTTAAGACCTGCAATTATTTCTTGAAAGATAATATCAATGGATAGACAATTGTCACCTACCCTTGGCCCACAGGGACCAGCCTTCACATAATCATAGATCTTAAGACTTAGAAGAAACTTCATAGGCCACCTAGTAGAATTTATCTGTATAAGAATCCTTTGTACATCATATCTAAGGGATGCCATTACCACTTGAAGTATACCTTTCCATTTTTGGATATCTTTAATATCCAAAATCCAATTATCTTTAATGATCCTTATATTAAGCCTAACTTTGTCTCTTTGTAGCTTCTACCCATTGCTCTTACTTGTTCTATTGGAGGCCAAACAGAGTTAGGTGAATCCTTCTTCTATATGGAGTCATTAAAATACTTGAAGACAGTCCTCATACCCAACTCCCCGCCTAAATCATCTCTTCCTAAATATGGACATTTCAAATTCCTTCGACTGATTCTCACATACCATAAAGTTGGGGTCCTTAACCAACCTGGTTGCTTTTCTCTAAATATTCTTAAGTTTATAAATGTCTTATCTAAAATGTGGTGCCTAGAACCAGATCAAGTGTGCAAGATGGGTTTAACTAGAAGAGGAGGTCTTTGTTTCTTTAATGCCATTTCTGCTTCCTCATATAGTACATTAGAAGCCTAGGTGTAAGAATCCAAATGTCATGGCTGCACTTTCATTGACAGAATGGTTTTAATCTTGAAGTTTCTTTTAAATTTTTTTCCTCTATTATCTTCTGTCCAGTTTTATCCTTAAATGCTATTTGAATTATCAGTCTTAACTGGATTTCTTTTTTTTTTTAAAGCAATTGGGGTTAAGTAACTTGCTCAAGGTTACATCATCAGTTATTTTGTGTGGGTGCCAAGTATCTGAGGCCCAGGACCAATCCCATGTCTCCTGATGCCGAGGCCGGCGCTCTTACTCACTGCGCCACCTGGCTGCCCCCTTAACTGGATTTCTTGCCAAGTTTTTATGCAACTTTTTTTTTCTGTGCTGAAGTTTAAGAAATGATAATGCTCACAGTTTTTCAATATTCTCCTTTGTAATATTTTACATATGAGTTTTTATTCTAAATCCATATTTTCCTTCACAACCTTACCTTTCTTCATGACAAGGAGAACTTGTTTGTTGCTTATAGTGGTTTCCACACTGTTTTTTGTTTTTCTGATTGTGTCAATTGATTTAAAGTGGTTAAAATTCCTTAGGAAATAGTTATATTTGGTGTTGATATGTGTTTTTCAATGCTCTCCCCCCTCCTTTTTTGACATCAACAACTTTTAAAAATAGTTGAGGTTGGAGTTGTTTCAGTCTCATGTCATATCTCATATTTATTCTTTCTTCTGATTTGATGTCATTTTGATCTTTGCTCTATCAAGTCAATGGTTTGATTTAGAAATGACTCACATAAGTAAGCAGTTATTTCCATTTGTTAATATTAATGAATTTTTTGTTACTTTATTTGGTGCTTACTATGATTAATCCCAATTCTCTTCTTTAAATATTTATGTTTATAGGTATGAAGTTTTCATGCAGTTTATAAGCCCTTGGAATTTACATAAAATTCTATTTACTAAGCATTTATAATAGTATACTATATAGTATCTTTTTTTAAATGAGATACTTAAGGGAATTCCAAAGCATTAACTCAATTTTCCCCCAACAAAGAACAGGTATAATTCTTTCCTTTATTTAGATGGAGAAACTAAAATCCAAAGATCAATTGACTTGTATCTTACACCTAACAAGGTTGTCTGTTCATATAATATCAGCACCTAATACAACCTTGTTCAGGTGTAGCAGAGCTGGTATTTTTGATGGACTGAGAATGACTCAGAGAGTTAAAAAGACATTATATCTTTTTTTTTTCTTTTAGTCTCATGACTATGAGAAACCAAAGTATTTTGGGCAGAGACAGTACAGAAAATCTGATATCCTTGTGAAATCTAGATAAAGGGTAAATGTATCCTTATTGATGGAAGGGATTGTTTGCTACAGTAGTCTTCACAGATTTTTCCCATTTTTTTTTTGCCTGCTATCCATTAAAGGATTCCACAAAGATTATGAATTTCACTTTAAGCAACTTAAAAGTTTTTCTCCTTATTGCTTGACTACTAAACCTTTTGACAATTTGTTTGAACTTAGGTGTGGTATCTAATAATAAAAAAAGACCATAGATTTATATATAGTCACTTCTTTATAATACAGTGAATGGGGTACCAATGAAGGCTATGCAGCAAATTTTGCTTTCATGTTTATTCACAGCTAATACTTGTTAAAATTTTAGTTTGGTTGTGATGTAAGGTACTAACTAATGACAGTGCCCAATCTTCTTTGTTACAGCTTTACTGATATCTCAACTCCCTCCATTTAGTTAAACACTTTAACCTTCTGTAGGGAAAATGTAAGAAATTATAAGCCTTATAATAGCTGACTCCTTAGTAGCCCATTGCTGGCATAGAAAGAGAAAGGAAAAATAATTGAATAGAGGGTGGGAAAGGGAAAACTGGATTGATATTTAGATCCTCAGACTTTTGTAATGTGGTATCATTATTTTATCCAATAAAAATTCCAAGAAGATTAGCCACAATCATATTCTAAAGCCTATTTTTTAATGCTTTATTAATTTCTGATTTACATCATTCGTTTCTGCCAGATTTTGAATTACAAATTTTCTCCCCGTTTTTCCCCCACTCATCCCCCCAAAACAGCAGTCCCACAGGATATCCCCTCCTCCAATCTGCTCTCTCCCATATTTTCTCCCATACCCCTTTCTACTTTTCCAGTGGATCTCTATGCCTCCGTGCCTGTATATCTTATTTCTCAATTACATGTACGATGGTATTAATAATAGTATATATATATGCATATATATATACACACACACATATATACATATTTGAATATTTGATTTAAAAACTTTCAATTCCAGATTCATTCCCTTCCTTCCTTGTCACCCACCCTTACTGGGAAGATACGCAGTTCAATATAGGTTGTACATGTGCGGCTAATGAAAAACAATAACATAGTAGATAGATTGTAAAAGACTGACTATACTTCCCTCCCTCCTATCCCACCTCCCACTTGTTCTATTCTCTACTTTGATCCTGTCTATTTTCAAAAGTGAGTGCTTCCAATTTCCCTCCCCACGAGCCTGCCCTCCATTCTATCATCCCCTTCCCCCCTCTATTCTCCTGGAGGGTGAGATACCCTATTTAGTGTGTATTTCACTCCCTCCTCAAGCCAAATTCAATAGAAATAAGGTTGACCCATTCCCTTTTGCCTTCCTATTCTTCCCCTCCATTGTAACCATTTTCCCTTGCCTCTTTTGTATGAGATAGTTTGCCCCAATCTGTCTCTCCCCATCTTCTCTCATTATATTCATCTCACCTCTTAATTTCACCTTTTAAGTATCATCCCTTCCTGTTAAATTGGTCCTGTGCCCTCTATCTATGTATACCTGTAAACATATATACACACATTCACATATACATTCATATGCCCATATACCCTCATATATAGACAAATATATATTTCTAATCCCTTCAACTCCTGAGAAAAGTTTCATAAGTTACAATTATTGTTTTTCCATGTAGGAATGTTAATAGTTCAACTTTGATAAGTTCCTTATGATTCCTTTTCCCTGTTTACCTTCTCATGCTTCTCGTATCTGAATGTCAAATTTTCTATTCAACTCTGGTTTTTTCAGCAAGAATGCTTGAAAGTCCTCTATTCCACTGAATGACCATATTTTCCTCTGAAACATGATACTCAGTTTTGCTGGGTAGGTGACTCTTGGTTTTAATCCCAGCTCCTTTGCCCTCCAGAATATCATATTCCAAGCCCTTCGATCCCTCAGTGTAGAAGCTGCCAGATCCTGGGTTATCCTGATTGTGTTTCCACAATATTCAAATTGTTTCTTCCTGGCTGCTTGTAATATTCTCTCCTTAATCTGGGAATTCTGGAACCTGGCTATAATATTCCTAGGAGTTTTCTTTTTGGGATCTTTTTCAGGAGGTGATCGGTGGATTTTTTCAACCTCTATTTTGCCCTCTGGTACTAAAACATCAGGGCAGTTTTCTTTGAGAACTTCCTGGAGGATGATTTCTAGCTTCTTACTTTGGTCATGGCTTTCAGGCAGTGCAATAATTTTTAAATTCTCTCTCCTGGATCTATTTTCCAGGTCAGTGGTTTTTCTCATGAGATATTTCACATTCCCTTCTATTCTTTCATTTGTTTGGATCTGTTTAACAGCATTTTGATTTCTCATAAAGTCATTAGCTTCCATTTGCTCCAATCTAATTCTGAAGCAATGATTCTCCTCATTGAGTTTTTGAGATTCTTTTTCCATCAGGCAAATTTGGCTTTTTAAGGCATTCTTCTCCTCATTGCCTTTTTGAGCCTCCTTTGCTATTTGAGTCAGTCTGTTTTTTAAGGTATTATTTTCCTCAGTCAGGCTGCTGACTCTCATTTCATAATTTTCTTGCATTGTTCTCATTTATCTTCCCAATTTTTCCTCCACTTCTCTTATTTGGTTTTCAAAATATTTGTTAAGGTCCTCTATGGCCTGTAACCAGCTTGTATTTTCCTTTGAAGCTTTTGGTGCAGGAGTTCTGACTTCACTGTTTTCCTCCTGTTCCATGCTTTGTTCCTTTTTGTCTCCAAAATAGGAGTGTTATTTTCTCTGTCTGTATATTTTGTCTGCTTGTAATTTCTGTTTGTATTTTCTCTGGAGTTCAGGGTGCTAACTTTTCCCCCTGAACTATGTAATGATATATATGTTTGATTAAAGTAAGATTGTTAACCATTTTTGAGTTGCTTTCCTTTAGAAAAGCAGATCAAAGAATCTATGCTAGCAGCCATCCTGGGTATGCTGGGGTGCTTGCTGTTGTTACATGTACTTAACCTATTTTTGCATCTTTTATTCCTTTGGCAGTCTAGTGAAGCCTATGGACTATTTCTTAGCCCAATGTTTTTAATACATAAAACATACAGGATTGCAAAAACAAAACAAGAAGCAAAACAAAAATAAAAAATTTAGTCATGTTGAAATGTTATATGTATATATACATATATACACATATATATGTACATATGTGTGTGTATAAATTCACAAAACTCAGTTTAAGAACCCCTGTCCTAAAGTAAAGCCAAGTATGCTTTCTCTGGATAAATTTAAATGTCAAATTATCTTTTGTCTGAGATTATCTAGGCCCAAAAGGCCTCCCTTCCAATAGGGCAACTTCTCAAAAGGTTCACAATAATAGTTCTTTTCCTTTAATAAGCTGAAAGTGCTATATTAAGAAGAATAAAGGCAGAGACACTTAAACAAACAAACACCCAACACTGACTAGTAGTGTAATTAATAATGCTTATATTTAAAAGTGGTCCTAACATGACTTTCTGTAATAGAATGCTTCCTCTGTCCCTGAGCAGATTACAACATTAAACATTGCACGTATGAGACTAAAAGCTTCTGTTTGGATCCAGTTCCTCACCTTAGGGCTTAACATTTTATCTTGCCATTGTAAGTAGCTGGTTGAATGATGATAAGGTCTCTTGCTCTCTTTCTTTTTGGCACCATTTCTTTCCCTTTTAATGCCAAAGGAAGTATAGTTCTTACCAAAATATGTTTCAGACCACAGGGCTTATGTTTTATAACATTCTTTCGAAAGGAGAGGACGACAACTATTTTTATGCAAAGTTAGCAAGGAAAAGGGGAGAGACTAAACAAGACTATGTATATAGTCTTAAAGAAGTGGTTAGAGATGCCTTGCAATTTTGAACCTCCACTGCTTTCTGCCATAGCATATATTTTCTCTATATGCAATCTAGAATATTAACTACTAGAATTAAAGACACATGTGAAAAAGGCAAAGTAATTCAAAATTTTCTAGTATAAAAGGAATTTTTTCCCCTTTAATTTAATGAGCTGGAGTCTCAAAATAAAGAAGTCACTCCAGAAGAGTAAATTAGGCAATCGAGAAAACAGTATTAATTCTGCCAGGCCACCAAGGCACTACCCTAGAGCTTTCCTGTAACATTGACTTAGCCGCTCACCACTGGGATAGAGGCCTACTTCACATCAAATTAAGTTCACTCATTCATTTATCAGCAGAGTCATAATGAGACTACCAGGATTTTGACTTTGGGTGGGAATATTGGAGAGGAAGGAGATTAGCATCCTTTCTTTTCCTATCCTTTTCTCCCCTCTCTTCTTCTTTTGTCTCCAGTCCTCATCTCTCCTTAACTATTCTCTCCTGTCTTTCTTCCAAACTCAATTGCTTAAGAAGTCCATGAAATGCAAATTAATCTTGGTAAAAGTAAAGAAGAATCTTGTAAACCCAAGTTGGGGAATGAAGGGAAACTCCTTGAGTCAAGTATAGCAAGGTCCCTCGGGTTTTCAGGGCTGTCCCCCCACATTTAGCATTGAGGTGGTATGTGGCTTGAAGGGAGGAAGAAGAGACATCTCTAGCCTGGTCTCTCTCCACCTATCTCCAGGGGAGGCTTTAATGCCTGCCAGGAGGAGGAGCAGAAAGTTGGGTAAGAGACCATCAGAGAGAGATGGTACTGGACTAGAATCATATCTATCTGCTTCTTTAGATATTACTACTCTGGGGGATATGATTGGGTTCAATCCTAACTTCACCAAAGGAGGAAAGGGAAACCACAAACTCTATAATCTCAGGCTTGACCCTTTCCTGCCAAATGCAGTCCCTCAATGAATATATGTAGCACATAGCCAAGAAAACCCAAATAGCAAAGCAGAAATCAAAGAAAGTATACATAGGAGAATATATACCAGACAGTACAGAGTGAAGCTTTCCAACTGGTAATCTCTCAAGCAAGAGAGTCTAAATCTCCCCCAAGAGGAAACTCCCCAAAGTCTCTACTGTAGTTATCTGGGGATAGGGACATGATGGAGACTGCCAGCTCCTCTCGTGTCTTCCTAGAATCTTTTCCTTCAGCAACCTGAAGTCCTTTTCCATCTTCCCTCTTGAAGCGGCAAGCATGTGAAGTGACACAAAGCTTTGAAAGTCCTGAAGAGAACTGAATGAGAGCTCTTGCTCTCACTTACTCCACTCTACCCCTCACCCAAGGCAGGGCATTCATCTCTACTAGTGAGGAAAGTCCCATGCCAATGGACTTTGGGACAGGGGTTGCCCTTATAATCTGAGCAGTCATACCTTAGGATATGACTAAACCCATTTCCTGACCTTGAGAGATTATTAATAGAGGGGTTTCAATATCTATTTCAATACTTAATTCTTTATTGGATCTATGATCTCTGGAACATGGATCATCCCTTTGCTTATGAAGATCATAGCATAAGCAGTTAGTCAAAAAGCATGTCTTAAGGACTTACAATGTGTTAGTAGGGCAGCTAGGTGGCACAATGAATAAAGTGCTGGGCCTGAAGTCAGCAAGACCTGAATTCTTTTTTTTTTTTTTAAAGCAATCGGGGTTAAATAACTTGCTCAAGTTTACATGGCCAGTTATTTCTGGGTGTGGTGCTGAGTATCTGAGCCCAGATTTGATACAGGTCATCCTGACACTGGAGCCGGTGCTCTTACTCGCTGTGCTACCTGGCCGCCCCCAGGAAGACCTGAATTCTAATCTGTCCTCAGACACATTTTTGCTGTGTGACCCTTGGCAAGTAACTCCACTCTGTTTGCCTCTATTTCCTCTTCTGTAAAATGAGCTGGAGAAGGGAATGGCAAAACACTCCAGTATCTTTGCCAAGAAATCACAAAATGGGGTCATGAAGAGTTGGACACAACTGAAATGATTCAACAACAACATGTGTTAGCCTCTGTACTAAGTATTCATGATGCAAAGGCCTCAAGTAGCTTTGGATATGCAAACTTGTCATTAAAATTAAATGATATCAGAGATGGCACAACAAGATAGATGCATGATTGATACATGCCTTGGGAACAGTAGAAACAAAAAGCATAGTTGGAGTTTTGTGAAGGGAAGGAGAACTGATAGTTGGTGTGGTAAGGGAAAGTGGACAGGAGGAAGTGAGCAGAACATTAAATATGTGAGCCAGCGCATTCAGGTGAAACCAGCTAGGCTCCAGATACTATCCAGAGTGGAGAATGGTACTGAAAGAAGAGACAGGGTCTTGCATGCCAGAATAAAGGGATTACCTTATTTTCCATTTAGAAATAGAGAAGCTTTGGAGATTTTAAGCAGGAGGGTGACATGATCTCAGTGATGTTTTAGAAATTTAATTCTAGAGACTTACATGAAGTATCTTCCATATGCCAGCTGTTGAACTAAGGATACACAGACCCAAAACAAAGAGGCCCTGTCCTTGAGGAGCTCACATTCTACTGTAACATTAACTAGTAGACAGGTGCAGGATGGATTAGAGGGGACAGAGACAGGTCAAAGGAAGAACAGTTCATTTTTTGCAATAATATAAGTATGAGTTGAGGGCATAACCTACTTTTTTTTTTGTTTTTTGTTTGCCATTACAAACAAGAGAGAAGAGGTAAGAACACATTATGGGAAGAACCGATAGAATTGATAGCTGATTTGACATAACAAGGAAGGGTCAGAGAGGAATCAAATATGGCTGCAAGGATATTTTAAATGTAAACAGGGAAAAGGACTTTGATCTGTGATATTTGGTAAAAAGGAATTCCCAGTTGAGGAATCTCCTTCTACTCACACACGTTGGAACCTTCTGAGCAACTTCTTATATTAGAGAATTACCCAGAAGACTGAGAGATATTATCACTTTTTCAGACTCATACACAACCACTGTGTGTCAGAGACAAGGCTTGAACTCAGGTCCTCTTATCTTAGGGGCTAAATGTCTTTCTATCTTCTACAACAGCCCACTGGCCATAGTTTGCCAACCCCATGGCCTATGACATGCTGCTTCATTTCAAACCTAACTATCTGTGGAAATTATACTATTGTAAAAATAGAAGACTCTTGAGGAGGAAGCCTGTTTTGTAGGTAGATGATGACATGTGAGACATTTATTAAATTATAGCTTCTTTGCAAGAATTGGATCCAGAAAATCTAAGAAGTTTGGAATATGCAGTTGAAAATCAATGTTTCAAGTCCATCTCAAACATCTTAATTTGTCTGCCAAGCAATCAGTCATGCTTTTTGTTTGATATGTCATAACAAATGAGATGACTTATATAGGGCACTTTGTAAATCTTGAAGCATTATATAAATGACCATTACTACTAGAAGTTGCAGTTTATATTGCCGGTTTTTCCTGGGGACCAAACTGCTCCCTGGAAATGTTAGGCATTTAGGGACCCTTCAATCACTCAAGTTACTTTTGAATATCTTAACAGCCAAGTATTTGGACAGACATTTGCATGTTTCCATAATGGTGCTCCCCCATGGAAATATTTGGCCATCCTAACAGTTTAATGAAAAAATGTTTGCTTTAGCTACAGTGACTGAAACACTGGCTTCCTGTAGTAGCAAATATTTTCTTTTGGAACAAAAAGGTTTGTCTGTTAAAGCAATACCACAGGGCTGCTGCCGATGTATTCTTTCCCCCTGGATTTGGCATTCAAAAAGAAATCTGTAAATCCTGCTTCTATTTCACAAATTTTCTTAGATTAGGTTTGTATTTCTCAAATCTATGGGAACAAAGACTGAAATGAATTTATAAGAGGAGGGACAAGAATTCTGTTATACAAAGTAGAATGTCTACTTTAGGAAAATAAAATTTCGACTATCCTATGTGTATTTCAAATTGAGGCTACTATGAAATTAATTGGATTAAGAAATAAGATTGTTATTAAGTCAATGACAGTGGCAAAAATCTCCAACTCAATGCAAGTAACAATTTGGCAGAGAATATGTGAGAGTGAATCAGTGATTTCGTATTTAATCTGTATATACTGTGTATATGTTGTTTCTGCCCAGTAGATCTAAGTGTCTTGAGGGAACAACTACTTGAGTTTTGTGTTCACATCCCTAGAATTTAGCACGATGACTGATGCACAATAAGTATATCCTTAATAAATATTTAAGTGGAATTGAACTTTAGTTATTAAGGGAAAATTTTAAAATATTTATTGGATCCACTGTCATTTGACTCCTTTCTCATCTTTCCCAACCTATTTGATATGTTTGATGTTTAGAAGGATACATGAGGGTCAACCTTTGAGGACAAAAATCTTCAAGATATGCTCAAATGTTTCAACACTGTTTTGAATTCTTCATGCCTAGTTTTTATTTTTCCACCAAGTTTTCTTTTTCCTACATATGCAGCTGGGTGATACACTGAACAGAGCACTGGATTTGGAGTCAAGAAAGCCACAGTGCAAATTAAACACTTTATAAGCTGTGAGGCCCTGGTGAAGTCACTTAACCTCCTTGGTCTCAGTTTCCTCATAGATTTGTAAAGTATTTTACAAATCTTCAAGTATTATATAAATGCTAGCCATTATTACTATTAAGTTTCAGATATGCCACTTACCAGCTGTATAACCTTGGGCTATATATACACACACACACACATACAAATGTATGTATATATATGAGGTTCATTGTACTTATTTATTTTAATTATTATCATTAGGTAAAATTAGGTAAAAAATAAGACTGCCCTTACCTATATCACAAGATTGTTGTGAAGATCTATGAAAATGTTTTATGACTGTAAAACATTATATAAATATAAATTCTATAGATGGCCCAATTTTAATACTTCATCCTAGGGGCAGAGATGATCTTGGGGTCACAATGGCCTTCTCTGGAAAGTACTATTTAGAACAAAAATCTCCATGTATACTTCTAGTTGATGGAGTGACCTTGTTACCTGGGGACTAAGTTGACCTTGTTACCTGGGGACTAAGTTAAGTACAGAGAATCTCATCCCCAGGGGTTTGGCCACTACATGATGAATTCTTTGGTTCTAGCATCCTACAGAACAAGGAAAAACATACAATAAGTGGCTAAGTACTTTTCACAAGGGGTTCTCACATCATATGTCCACCCAGGGAGCTGGGGATCAGTTTTTCTCCTGGCTCTGTCACTATCCCAGAATTAAACTAGAAGGAAATCTCTAAAACAAAACTTTTGCATGGTTCATATCTAGGGTTTCAAATGTGGGACAGAGGTCCCCTCTTACAGCAGCTTTCATTATATAATATGGGTATTTGGTATGGGATAGCTTTTTATTTCCTCCATCTCAGAAACCACATATGACTCAAAGGACTCAAAGGCATTTGCAAACAGATACAGGAAATATAAAACCCTCAAACAGCCCTTTGCACTCGTTATACTTTTTCCTGGAAGGTAAAGACTTTTTGTGGGAATGCTGAACAGATATTTTGCATTCATTTCAGTTCTGCATTATCTGAATAACTCATAGTGATTGTCAAGGATTTCAAAGTCCAGATTTCATGGCCATCCACAATACGGCTGTACTTTTACACCTGCAGGTTCATACTGTTGATCATCATTTTCTCCTTTGAGCAGAATCTTCTGTTATAGAAATCTTCCTCTAGGAGCTCTGGACTCAGCAAGGTAACCCCCTAGTTTGAAAATCCCTATCTCCCAGGATTGATATTCATTGACATGACCAGAAGAGGAAAAATAAATCAGAAAAAGGCATCCAGTGCTTAGGAAGGTAAGGGGCTCCAGTCACAGGCTCTCTCCTGAGCAAACGTGCTCCTAGAGCCATGTGTTTCTGCTATAAATTGCCATTGCTTTGGGGAGGTTTGGTCATGGAAAAATGTCCTTCTTTTTGTTGCTGGAAATTCAAGGGAAAGGAAAAAAGCCTCCTCTCTCCAGTTAGAATAATTTCAATAATTTACTTTTATAGGACACAGGTGATGGAAGATGTTTCTCCTGACATGTCTTTCTCCTTTGATTGCACGTGGTCAATCATCTATGCAGACTCTAGTCATTGAAGAACAATAAGGAGCTTCTGGTGTCATCTCAGGATGGGTACAATGTTCATGTCTACCATTCTGTTTCCTTTTCTGAGCATAAGTAAGCAACAAATAACCCTGAGAGATAGACATTTCTAGTCTAGAAGTCTAAGGGATGGGAAACTCTAAAAAAGAATCTTAAGCATTGGGCTACTCCTAAAGAACATAGAGGAAACAACTAGCCCTGATAAGTATCAGCCTCTCCTGATGCTCAGTTTGGGGGAGCCCCAGTCACTGGAAACCACTCAGGAGTTCGTTATACCTTCTCAGTAAAGGGCCAGGTCCGAAGCAAGTGGCAAGGAAGCATGCAAGTCTCCCCGGGAGGTGTTCTTTGTTGTTGTTCAGTTGTTTTAGTTATGTCTGACTCGTCGTGATCCCATTTGGGGTTTCCTTGGCAGAGATAATGGAGTAGTTTGCCATTTCCTTCTCCAGCTCATTTTACAGATGAGGAAACTGAGGCAAACTTGTCCAGGATCATACAGCTAGTAAGTATTTGAAGTCAAATTTGAACTCAGGTCTTACTTATTTCAGGCCTGGTGTGCTATCACTGTGCCATCTACCTGTCCCAATTGAAGTTGGGGTACCACTGAGATGCTGAACTTATGACAAAGATCCATATCCCATATTCTTTTCAAGTAGGTTTGGTAGAGTACATTCGATCAGATGCTCTGTTATCAATCAGACACTCCAGTAATCTCAGCTTTATACTTTCCTCCCCACACATGCACAGCAACAGTAGTGGAAAAGGGGAGAAAGGGTGCTAGGAATTATAATTTTTAGATTATCTTTTAGTAGTAACAACTATTGTTGACTCTGTGAGATTTTTGTCTTATAACTGATGTTATATATCATGGAAGGACTGAACCATATCAATATTAACATTCTTGAGATAAATGAAACCAGAAGACAAAAGGAAGTTGCAGTAGGAAAGGTAAATAGATAGAGGGGGGTATCAAAGATATCACCCAGCTCAATTCTTCTCTCTTCCACAAAAACTTTTGGATGATTTCAGTGTATATTTATTTTTCCCTTCTCTGAACTCCCAAAGTACTTTATATAGTTAGAACCACACAAGTTAGTATTTGATTCTATCTGAGCCTAACCAACAATGCCTTCCACTTCCTTCCCCCCCCCATCCCCCACTCCCAAATCTGGAGACAGATGAGAATCAGTAGCTGAGATGGAGGGTGGGTTTCATATCACTCCCAATAATTAATTTTTTTAAACTTTCTTTAAAGTGCCGTGCTCTGAGTAAGTATTCAATAAATGTTTCTGGACAATTATAATAGAAGATATTTACCTTTCAACAAATAATCAATCATTTTCATTCTCTTTGTTGTAATCAATGGAGGGAACTCCATCCAACTTTCACCATTAAATTTAGAACCATAGAACTTATGTATCATTTCTAATTTGTATTCTCCATGCATGGGGAATAAAAAATCCTACTACCTCTTCTTCCTTCTCTAATCTCTGTGGTTCAGAATTATTTTCTTCCTAGAAGCCTATACAAAATCCTCTTTCCCTTCTTTATGACTTCCCTGCAAATTCTCTTTTATCCTAGATCTTTCCTACTCACATTTCTTCCATATTCTGATACTCACTGAAACCTAGTTTTCTTCACCATTTGTCTAGGCAAAGCCTTTCAAGGATGACTTCTTCCCTTATACCTACTGACACAAAATGCCAGGAAGAGGATCTGTCATGCTCCTTGCTTCCTATTGCCACCTTTAGATGCTTCCTCTGAAACTATCACTCAGTTAACTCTTCTCTTTCTTTAGAGTTTTCTCTATCTTGCCAAGTCTCATGTTGCTGTCATCTGGGTGAAGATAGATCTCATAGGCATGAATGAATATTAATATGGAGAAGCAGTGCTCTCTGATCAGTGGAAATCCTAATTTCATAAATGAGTTTAACCTTAAAGTCATAGTAAGGAGAACTGGTTCTGAGTGAACACTAACTGGGTAATGTGTATAAGAGGGAAAGAAAATGCAATAAGAACATAAGTGTCATAAGGAGAAAAGGAATAAACTTGGTTACCTCTGAGATGGACAGATTCGCACAGTCTGTGGGGACGAAGTATGAACACTGATGGTTTTATAATGTTCTACAGGCGGGTCATGGTAAGAGGAAACAATGGAGAGCACCTATTTGCACTGGTAGGAGATGACTAATGGTCAGTGTATCATATTCCTGTTGGTATCCACAGGGTTGACTTTTGCTTTGGAGAAGATTCCAGGCCACTCTCTTGGTAGGATGCACACCAAGTGACAAATGAAGGTGTCAGATATTCAGAACACAAAGTGTTCTAGTTATTTTTATTCCATTCCACTCCCTCACCCAAGTCCTCATGACTATTGCTTGGTGGGTTGTTGTCCTTCGTTCTCATAGAGGACCGAAATGGCGTCACTGTGCTAAAGTCAAGTTTCATTGTGTCCAATTGTGGCTGATCAGACCAATATGAGCTGGGAGTGCTGTACCATAGGTTGGGCACAAATAGTCCATGTGAATATTTGGGGTGGATTCTCCAAATTTGTACATCCCGTGTTTCCTTTGAACTATTTCAATTCTGCTTTGCTCATAGAGCACAGCACCTTCTCTAATGTGGGCACACTGTGCTGAGCAGTCCTGTGCCAGTGTCTCCCATGTCACACAGTCAGTTCCAAAGTTCTTGAGAAATACCTCGAGAGTGCCCTTGTATCATTTCTGACCACCATGTGAACGCTTGCCCTGTGTGAATATTCTATAAAACAGTCTTTTTAGCAAGCCTACGTTTTGTATTTGAACAATGTGTTCAGCCCATCGAAGTTGTGCTCTCTGAAGTAGAGTTTGAATGCTTGACTATAAAGACGACAGGAAAGGTAACAGGATCATCAACCACCACAACTGATCAGTCTAAAAATTCCCCTCAGGCAAGAGGTCACTTGAAGAATGGAGACCTGAGTTACAGCCTCAGTTTGCTTCCTGGGTTGGACTAGGTGATACCATCCCTTGCATCTTTTAAAGTTCTAAAAGAGCAGGAACAACCACTTTAAACAGAAGGGAAAAGCATGAAAGATGCAAAGGGCAGACCCATTTTATTGAAAATGCCATTCATTCATTTAGAATTCTTGTCAAATCAGTTTCCATGAGCTTTCCATTTTAATACTTTGGCTACCAGAGATTGAGGCCTCTTGTGCTTTGCTTCAAGATAAAGAGGTTAATTCTCTGGAAATATTTAAGGAAAAAGTGGAAATGTTGTAAAAATGAATTCTTTTTGCAATTAAAAAAATTAAGGTCCATTTTCTTTTGGCTGATACTTCACAAAAGACTAACAGAAAACAGTCTACATTGCCAGAGAACTGTAATTGCTCACCACCCTAGCACTTACTATCCAGCCAGATGTTTTTAATTCTCATTACCTGTGAGCCTTGAGACTAAGCTTGCTGGGGATTGGCTCTCAGAGTGATGATAAAGGAATGAAGGAAACTGAGGCTGCTTCAGAGTTAGGATCCATTCTTTCTGCCCTGAATTAGTTTTCCTTATCCATCTGGCCTCTTCATTGGTATCTAATGATTTATTGGTTGATGTCTGTATAATTGGACCTTTGGTCACCTGCCTTGGCACAAATACTACAGTTCTTCCAGTTTCTTACTTTGAATGGAAATTGAACTTTCTGTTTTATCCTACCCTATGATACTAGTCTCTCCCTAATTTCTATAAGAGGCAGCTAGGTGATCCAATGGATAGAGTGTTGGGCTTGGAATTGGGAATATCTGAGTTCAAATCTAGCCTCTGACTTATCAGCTGTGGGACACTGGGTAAGTAATTTAATCTTTGCTTCATTTCCCTCAACTATAAAATGGAGATAATAATTGTACCTATTTCCTAGAGTAGTTGTAAGGATCAAATGAGCTAATATTTGTAAAAAGTCCTCACCATAGTAGTAACATAATAGTCCTTGAACATAGTAGGTATTTTTTTAAAGCAATTGAGGTTAAGTAACTTGCTCAAGGTTACATGGCCAGTTATTTCTGGGTGTGGTACTAAGTATCTGAGCCCGTATTCGATCATCAGGTCATCCCGACACTGGGGCCGGTGCTCTTACTCGCTGTGCTACCTGGCCGCCCCCATAGTAGGTATTTAATAATTTCAAATTGTTTCCTTCCCCCCTGACTTTGAGGGGGAGAGTAAGAGGAGGAATGGAGCAGCAAAGTCATATAGTGGATAGAGTGAGGGAATTATGAAGATCTGAATGCAAATCCTGCCTCACAGTCACTAGTTGTGTGATCCTGGTCTAGTTACAACATTTCAGCCTCAAGTTCTTTAATTTTAAAATGGAGATTATTATAGCATCTACTTTCCAGGGTTCTTGTATTAAATTAGATAGCATATGGAAAGCACTTTACAAGCATTAATGAATTATAAAAAGGGTAATTGTTATTTTTTTCTATCTGTTTAATTGGTTTCTGGCCCATTGCTTCCCTAATCTTTGTATTTCCTATCTGCTTTGGTTCTGTGATCCCAATCCTTCTTCTTCACTAGCTGCTGCCTACTGTGACACTTGTGGAACTTATGGCTAATAAATACCTTCATAAGGGTTGTCTTTCCAACTAAATTTGATGAAAAATTATAACATCTTAAATGTTAGACTTGATTGAAATTGCTCCAGACAATGTGCTTGGCATCTGCTCATGTTTTAGCAGACCTTTGTCCCTAGATGACATCGTAGTGGAGGGGAAATGCTTCAATTAAGACTTTGGGTGAAACAATGTGACTAGAAATAAAACCATAGGTTCTTATAGTTGGAAAAGTCCATCTGCTCTGGCTCCAGACAGGTCTTTCCCTAATTCTAGCTCAAAAAGCTAATAGTTTATCCTTTTCCTCAGAAGGAAGGAAATGTTTTTGTTGAAGGAAACTCACCAAACAGCAAAGGCTGGTGCAACTAGATTTGCACATAGTGGATAAAGTTCTGGCCTGGAGTCAGGAAGACTCATCTTCCCTGAGTAAGTCACTTAACCCTGTTTACCTCAGTTTCATCATCTGTAACTGAGCTGGAAAAGGAAATGGCAAGCCACTCCAACTATCTTTGCTGAGAAAACCCATGAAGAGTCAGACACCACTGAAAAATGGCTAAACAACGATAACAAAGGCTACTATTGTTCATTCATTCAAACCTGAAGAAGAGCCTAGAAATAAGGAAATCTTGATTGTGCTCTCTCTCTCTCTCTCTCTCTCTCTCTCTCTCTCTCTCTCTCTCTCTGCCTCCTTCCCTCCCTCCCTCACCATAACAAGTCAAATGAGCCATGGGGAGGCAGTGGAAAAAACTTTAGTCGTATATCCAGAAGAACTATGTTTGAATTCCCATTCTGCTTGTTATTGGTGACTTTAGACATGTCACTATCTCATTTTCCTTATCGGAGGATTGTCTTCAAGTCTCAGTTCTTGGTTGTGGGTTGAACTAGATGTCTACCTAAGTCCTTTACAAGTAGAAAATTCTATGGAATTATAGGAAGGATCTACCTTATTTTTTAGAGGGGGAGAGGTGTTTGAAAACTCAATATATTATATATATGTATATATTTTAATCATTGAAGTAATAATAACAATAAATTTTAAGGGATTAATGAATCTCCCTTAATATTACTTTATGTAGAAGTTGGCCCTTTATTGTTGGTTGGTTTCTGTTATATTTTTGTTTTAAAGCATTCAGTCAAAGGTATGCAGACTTTTCCTTCACAAAATTGTGAAGATTGTGCATTTTGTCTTTTGGGTTCCCAGATGCTTTTTGTTTCTGGACTTTTCCAGGCCCTGAACTGTACCCCTTTGGCCAAGGAGAAACTTTCTCCAGGGGTGGATAAAGAGCTTCCCATTTTGCTCATTTTCATACCCTTTGAGAGAGAGAAGTTTCAATGATGGTAATTTATGCTCACTTAGTTGATTTGCTGACGAAATTTATTTAGAGTATTGTCTCCATCAAGCATTTTTAATTTTATTTCTAATTGTACAGTAAGAGCGTTTTTTTTCCTATTGTTGAAGGAATTTCCAGTTTCAGAAAGTGGGTGGGATGTCATGGCAAGCTTCATCTAAGTCTCTTGAAATTCTATTAAACATACTCATTGGCCCTGAATGTAAAGATGATTTAATATTTTTAGGCTGACTAGGGAAGAGGAGCCAGAATTATGATTTTTTCCTTCCAGAATGGATAAATATATTACTTCCACACATACACGTCCCAAACACACACTCCTTACATGTCAGCCTCCATATTCAGTGGCACCCTGCATCTCTGAGGTTGCCCCAGATGTCCTTAGAAACCTAGTACCAAGAGCTGCTACTGGTGGGAAAGAAAGGCAAAATAAAACACAAAACAAACCAAACAATCTTCTGTGTTTCTCACTGACTTCTCCCAGGACCTGGTGCCCACCTTACTTTATACATGTCTATTATTAAGACTCTCACCCCTTTGCTGCCTGAACATTATAGCCTCCTCCCCCACTGCCCCTAACCTTAACCTAACTCTTGCCCTGCCCTCCCTCTTCCCCCAAACTCCCCTATACATTTTGTGGTTTCTGGCACATTTGACACTATTTTAGTTATTAGTTAATTATTTTTCTTACCATAACTCCCCTTATCTGATGTTCTGGAATGTAGTGCTATGCCTCCTGTGTTATTTCTGTCTCTGATTATAAAGTTTCTGACAAAGAAGCCTGTCTTTGGAATGTATCCTCTTTGTTAGCAGAGGTATTAGCATATTTCTCTGAAACATAAATGCCATTAACTGCCTATGACACATTTGCTCATGAGTTTTCCTATTCTTCTCATTTGATCTTTGTGACTATTTGTTAATTTCCTTATTTTTCTAAGAGTCAGATGTTCAGGAACATTTCCTGAGGGGTTAGGAGCAGGAGTAAAACCTTAAAAAAATACTTGTATAAACCACTTATAAATCTTGACATAAATTCTGTTGAAAGGCAGTGAAATGAATACTTAGTAATAGCCTACTGAATTGTAAGCTAATGATGGAAGACAGGAAGTGTCTAAATCAAAGCCATTTCTTAAATGCTTTTACTTTTAATGATTCATTTTCTCCCTAAGGAAATCTTCATTATCTTTTTTTTTTTTGGTTTGTTAAGTCTGTATCTACCAATCCCTCCCTCCCAGGTTGGCAGGGCCTACTCTATGGCTTAGGCCCAATCTGATCAGTAGGGGAGCTTTGACTTGCCTTTTTTTATCACCTGGGCCAGTTCAACCCTCTTTAGGCAACCTACTGATGGCGCCATTCTGGGAGCTCACCATTTTAATGCCAAATTAAGTGAGGATACTCAATTGACTAGTATATCCTGCTGCAGTTAGAACTCCAGAGCTCAAGAGATAAGCCAACCTCAGTCTCCTTAGTAGCAAGGATTGGAGGCCTATACCACCATGCTTTGCCGTCTCTTCTTACCTCCAGTATTATTTTTAGATTATAGAAAACATCCCACGTTAAGATGAACTATTAATGGCTTGGGATAGCTTTTTCTGAAATTATCTGAAATCTGAATCTCAAAGACAGGAAAGGGTACTGGGAGTGAGAATTGGTAGGATGCATGGAATTGAATTGTTTTGGGCTATTGATCTAAATATAATTTCTATGGGAAGTTTTTAGTGGGAATATGGTTTCCTCAAATCACTTTAGATCTATTCATTGGCCCTATACCTAGAACTGATTTAAAACACTTAGGGTAAATGCAGGGGGAGGAATTAAATGGCTTGACACAGAATTTCTGAGTAGAAAGGGTGCTCAGTGACAATCTAGTCCATTTTGTATAATAGCAAGGATTCCTTTATAACAGCAACATAATTCCATAGCGTGCTAAATTTAATTCAGCAAAAAATCATTGTGTCTACTATGTGCAGGACATTCCTCTGTCTGCTAGGTTTACAAAGATAACAATGTAACATTCCGTCAAGGAGCTTACATTCTAAGTAAAGCTCTTTATGATCTCAGCCAATTCTCTAAGAATTCCAATGATGAGGAAACTATACATGCATGTGTGTGCCGCATGCATGCACGCACACGCACATATACGCACAAGCACACGCACTCACGTGGTAACTTTTGGGTAGCTTCAGTTATTAGGGAATTTTCCCTTGCATCAAGCTTGCACCAATTTCCATTGCACTAAGGCAATTAAGTTTTCAATATCAACTAATTATTCCTAGTTGTGCCCTGTGGAACCAAGCCAAACAAGATGGTGGATTTTCCCTACCTTTCTAACTACTGTTTTGAGCTGCTGACTTCTATTTGATCAGAGCATCATAGAGAGGATAGTTAGCTGATAGAGAATCAGCCATGATGGCAGGAAGAACCGAATTCAGAATTTGTCTCTGACATATATTAGCTATATGACTAGGCAAATCACTTAAACTCTTAATCCCCACCAGGTAACTTGCTAAATTGCAAAGTAGGTGCAAAGCTGCATAAGTAAGGGGAGTTTTTTTTCTTTTAATTGGGAATATATTTCCTACATAAATAAAATTATAGTTCTCCTATTTCACCTTTAATCATAAAATTGAGTTCTAGGAGGAAGCACAAAGATTATTTACTCTAATCAACTCATTTTACAAATAAGGAAAGTTAGAGAAGTGAGGTGATAACCCAAGATCACATAGCTAGTTGTAATTGGTAAACTGGATAAAATTAGTAAATCCTACATTCCTCAGAATGTTTTTTTTCAGAGGCATGGGTTTTCTTAAATCATATTAATACTTTTCACCATCCCGAAAATTGTTAACATTATATGAGTCCTGTGGATCAAGTTGAGAACTGACTCTTGATCTGTTTAAATTAATAGGATAATGATCCATCAAATCCTTTGATACTTCATGGATCATCTACCTTATGAACCTGGTGAAATGCCAGGCCCCTTCATCAGATCCCATTCAGTAAGCAAAAAGTAACCTCCAAATCATGTGGAGGTTTGCTCTGGGGTCAGTACCTACATGCTTGCCTCTCAGGACCTTATTCCAGGAGTGGCTACCAGTTTACATGTGTCTGCCATTGAGAGCATCTTGTGAGGTCAATCTTATTCGTAAGCCATAATTACAAAAGGGCAAATCTGGGATATTGATTTTTACACCCAGGGCACAAAGAGGGAAAATTCTCCTATGCCACCCAATTCCAAAGAAAACATCAAGTGAAAATGAGTTCTGTAAAAGAGAATATATATATAGCAATTTCGATTCCAGTTTCCTTGGAAGCTTTTAACTTTTCCCATTGCTTCAAATGAAGTATGAGTTTTTCCTAATCCTCAACATTCCCTTCTGCATGGAGAACATTCAGAGAGTGGATTAAGAAGAGTTTGAGGCATAAACAGTCACAATACAGACATTTTAAACTAACTTTCTGAGAGTTTGATATTGAAAGATTCAGTTTTAAACAAACTCACCAATGAAGTAGAGAAATTATACAGATTTTGTAAAAAGAGACTTAGCTGTCAAGATAACTTTCCATATTTTCACCCTTTAAATTCCTCTTTTTTAAAGACTTCAAATGTCTTTTTTAAAAGAAACAAATTTAATTTGTTTTGGTTTAAGGTTTGGTGAGTGTCAGTTTCTCCCAAAGTTTCATTTACACATTTTTCTTTTTAGTGACAATTTTCTTAATGTGGAAGCAAAGTTCTCTTAGTGTATTAGCAATGTTCACATGCTGGTGGCTCCACTCCCATCACTCTTGAAATCCGTAGTAGGGTGCCAGTATTTCACAGCTGATTGTGAAGACTGAATATACAATGGTACTAGAGATCTTGTGCTCCCTAACATAAATTTTGATTGGAATAGTCCATAGTTTCTGGGTTTCAATGATCATCTCGATGCAAACCAAGAAGCTGAATCACCAGCATTGGTGATGAACCCTTTGATCATGTCAATCTTTAAAACAAAGAAAAATACAAAATGTTCCTCAGTCATATTCCACTTACTAAATGACCTTGGGAAAAACACTTTACCTCTCTAGGTTTCAGTTTCCTAATCTGTAAAATGAGGTTAACATAGATGTCTTCTAAGTTTCCTTCCAGCTCTAAACCTATGACCCTCTGACCCTAAAAAATGAAGGACATTATTGTAAGTACACATAGATGGTCCTACCTAATGAATTACATGCTTTAACACTTATATCTGTGCAAGACTTCCAAATCTTTTTCCCTAGCCCTCATTTCTTTCCTGAAATTCAACCTAGTGATTTTACATGCTTGCCTGATGATGTCTTCTGACAACTTAAATTCATCAGACCCCTGTTTTCTAAAAAAAATTCTTCATTTCCCCCCATCTCCATACAAAATCAGTTCTTCCTCTTGACTTCCATTTTTCTTCTAATATTCTCAAAATTATTCTGGGTATCTAAGTTCAAAAGCTTAGAGCCCTTTTAGATATCTTTCTAGCATTCACCCCCATTAGGGGAAATCAGTACCTTGGAAATCAGCAAATGTTATAAATCAGGGACTAATTGATTGTTTTGTTGGTTATCTAGATTTTTTAAATGATAGAGAAAATGTTAATAAGGCAGATTAAACTTAAAAGTGTGTTGTGTGTACACCTTCCTCCCCAGAGCTGGTTGTTAAACATTTACTATCACGTGCCTGCCCAAAATCCAGTTATTTTGTAAATTCTATCAAATCCACTTCTACAATCCATCCCTTTCTTCTTATTCCAAAAGTTGTCAACATAATTAAAATTCTCATGAACTCTTATATTCTAATATCTCTTCTTGTCTTTAATGTCTCCTTACTTGCTTTTATCCTTTCTACCCACTGCCAGATTAGTTTTCTTAAAACAAAACTCATTGGAGTGGCTAGGTGATTTAGTGAATAGAACACTGGCCCTGGAGTCAGGAGGACCTGAGTTCAAATCCAGCCTCAGATACTTAACACACACACACACACACACACACACACACACACACACAAACTAGCCATGTGACCTTGGGCAAGTCACTTAACCCCTATTGCCCTCCAAAAAAAAAAAAAGCAAAACAAAACTCATTTAATGTCACTTCTCCACTTAAACATATTCAATGGATCCCCTGGACCCACAGAAAAATGGCTGAACTCATCATAAGACTTTTGAGAAACTTTCTGATGGTCCTCAACTGGTCTTCCTAATTTAACCTCTCACTTCCTTCTTTTATAACATTACACCCCAGCTGAAATGGATTGAATTCTGTACACCTGTGTTTTCTGCCTGTTGTTCACGCTGTTTTCTTCTTTGACATCAATTAGTTGTCCATTGAAATCCTATCCATTCTCTAAGACCTATTTCAAATGGACACTTTCAGGAAATTTCCCCTTATTTCCTGCCCTTACCCCAACGTATTGGATGGAGTCTCTCCTTCCTCTAAATACTTTTAGAAGCATTTTTTCTTTTAATTTCATCACCTTTTATCCTTAGCCTGTTTATGTGTACATTTATTTTTAATATCAAGACTATATTGTGACTTCTTACTCTTTTTTTCTTAATAATTTTCATTTTGTTCATAACACGTGGCACAGTGCCTACATAATAAGTAGAACTGTGTACTTAATTAAATCTATATTTGCTGAATGTTAATGAGTTGATATTGAGTCTCCAGAATATAGTGAAATCAGGAATCATTTTGGAGTAGGGAGAAAGGACAAATGCATATTAATAGAAAAGTTCTTAATGGAAATAAGAGTTCTGGGGAATACTTGGGAATTAATTAATTCTTTCATTCATTTGAAAGTGAGCATTTTGGCAAGTGCTTATATCGTCTAAGTTAGAGTTACCCATGTGGAGAAATGATGGGAGACCTTGTTCTGTGAGACAGATAAGAAAACTATTACATGTGTAGACAGTGTATTTGTCTCTAATTTTGTTTGGAAGCAGACTTTTTCAATTGGTTGAATAGTTTGAACTGTCTTTCTTTAACATCACCTGACTGAATATGGCCCAAACTTAGCTTAGAAGATGCCAACCATGACATACAAATGAAAGGGGGAAAAGAGGCAAGATCATGCTGTCAGGTAATGTTTAAGTGATAGTCCTCACTGCTCAGTCAATGAAAAATGGATGTTCCTATTCATATGGTGTGACAAAGGAGAATGTCTATGCATGTGCCACCACCTCCTATCTTCCAGAAGCAAATATCCCAATGGGCGATTCCAAGTCTCCTGTATGGGTGATTCCATTTTAGGTCACCTGGGCATTGCCAACCTCCCATTACAAATTCATTAGTTCATATATCTATTTATTCATTCTTGTATTCATTAATTCAGCTTTTTATCAAACATACATAAGAGCCAACTCTATAAAGTTCCTGGATAATAAGCAACTGACTTTTGTCAATCTAGGAAGGATTCATTATTTGATTATAAATACCGTTTCTTCTTTTACTAACTTTCCAGAACAAATTGAATGAATAATAATTTCCATTTATGGAGTAATTTAAGGTTCTGGGAATTCAGATAAAATATACACCACATTTATAGAAAGGGACATTTCACCCCAGTAAGTCATTCCATATGTATGTATGTGTGTATGTATGTCTATATATTATATAAATATAAATTAGTATTGCTACCTCCATGGCCTAGCCTGTCTGGTCAGGCATTTCAACAATGGCTTTACCAGAACTCTAGATTCCACAACTCTGTAGAAGATTGGTGATCTATAGAGTAACACACATCTGTTTACAAAAGAGAACCTGAGGGGCGGCTAGGTGGTGCAGTGAATAGAACATAGGCCCTGGAATCAGGAGGATTTGAGTTCAAATCCGGCCTCAGACACTTAACACAAAAACTAGCTGTGTGACTTTGGGCAAGTCACTTAACCCCAATTGCCCTCCAAAAAAGCAAAAAACAAAAAAGAACGTGAAATTAAAAAGATGTTTTTACCTGTTCTTCCTCTCCAATTCATGATCCTTATCTGGGTAAATGGATTTCTATCTGACTTTCCTAAAGTTACAGAAACCATTTATCAGATTCTTGCCTCAGAAGCCTTGGCCAGAGTGAATAATTCAGAATTCAGTATTTCCTACCTATCCACAGAATAAGGGACCTGGATAATAAGCCTGCCATATGCAAGCTGAAAGACAACACTTAGGGGAAAAAAAAAACAAAAGCAACTTATCCATTTCTTCCAGGTAGAAGATAACCAACACAAGAGTCCAAAGAAAAAGCCTTGCTAACCATTGCCATGAGCTTGGTGACAATGTTTAGCAGCTGCACGTAGAAAAACAGAGTGCTGATTTTTTAGTCAGAAAGACCCGGATTTGAATCCTGCCTTTGACATTTAACTGTGGGAACATGTGGTTAATAACAGTTTATATACATACATACATACATATATATATATATATGTATTGAATTGAATGAGTAATAATTGTTGTTCCTTGAACAAGACTATCTCCTGCCTCTTGGCATGTTCACTAGCTTTCTCTCATGCAGAGAATGGTCTCCCTCCTCATCTTCATTTCCTGACTTCCTTAGCTTCTTTCAAGTCCCAGCTAAAATTTCACCTTAAGAGATTCTAGTAGTCCCTCAATTAGTTGTTATTCAGTAGTCAGCCAAATCCAACCCATCGTTACATAGTGGACCACACTGTCCATGGGATTTTCATGGCAAGAATATCGGAATGGTTTGCCTTTTCCTTTTCCAGTGAATTAAGACAAACAAGCGTCAAGTGACTTGCCCAGGGTCACACAGCTAGTAAGTGTCTGAGATCAGATTTGAACTTAGGTTTTCCTGAGTCCAGACCCAACATTCTATCCACTGAGCCACTTAGCTGCCTCTGTTCCCTCAATAGAGATAAATAAAATTCCCTCTGTTGATTATTCTTTGACCATAATTGCCTGAATATTGTCTCCCCCATAAAATTGTGAGTTCCTCAAGGACAGAGACTATCTTTTGACTTTCTTTGCATCCCCAACACTTAGCAGTGCCTGACCCATAGCAGATGCTTGTTCTTGTAGTTCAGTTGTGCCCAACTCTCATCCTCATTTGGGATTTTCTTGTCAAAGATATTGGAGTGGTTTGCCATCTCCTTCTCCAACCCATTTTACAAATGAGAAACTGAGGCAAACAAGGTTACATGACTTGCCCAGGGTCACACAACTACTAAGTGTCCAAGTCCAGATTTGAACTCAGGAAGATGAGTCTTTTTGATTCCAGATCTGGCATTCTATGCACTGTGCTGCCTATCTATCCACTGTGGCATTGCTTAGTTTCCCATAGTAGATGCTTAGTAAATATTTACTCTCTACCCTTTTCCATTTCTATCCCTCTCTTTATCCCTGACTCTCTTTCTCCTTTTCCCTCTAACCTTCCCTTCCCTTCTCTTCCTTTCTTTATATGGGGTTACCTTGTGGTCAGGTCTTAGATGAAGCTGACTGGTTATAAGGGAACATGGAGTACTCTATTTTTAGACACTGAGATATGACTATACATTAAAATCACAGCATGTTTTTCCTCTGACTTGAAAGAAGAAAAGCCTCAAGTGAGGAAATCTTGTAGCGGCTTTATCTACACAGTTCACCAGCATGATGTCATAGAAATCATGAACGAATACAGAACTAAATTTGCCATTTGATTCTAACTGACTTCATGGAGACGCTTATTCATGTTGAGTATATTACCTTAAATAGATAAAAGGTTAATGGCTCCTTGAGGTTAGGACCCTGCCACTATGCTCAGTGATATAATGAACCCTATTAGCATTCATTTAAACTGCAATTAAATGCTTAATATAAAGCTTTACAATTCATCACCTTGAAGATAATGCTTAAGAAATATAACAATTCTCTACCAAATAATTTCTTTTTTGCCCCTAACAAATACTGACAGGAGCTGAAATGGGATTTTTCCTGCCTTAGCCAATAAATCTAAGTGACAAGACAGAACTGTTGATGGAGGTTGGCCTTTTTCCAAGGGAGGTGCAAATTCTTGACATGTCTTGGGTTATAGAGCAGATCTCAGGAGCTCACACTTCTCTATAGTCCTGGATGTGATGAACAGGTCATCTGCAGTGTCTGGAGGAAAAAGGAGGTTATTTCACTCAGATGGTGGAAACCCAGTTGAGGTGAGGAGAGAAGCATCCCAAGTTCAACAGGCTTCTGCAACAGTCTTCCCATTTGGCTCTGGCAGGGCTGAAGTTCAATCATCATTAAGAGGTGGGGATGAGAACTCAGGTCTCAGTCCACATGGCATTTTGTCCTTCAGGGTGTAAACACCAACGTACAAAACAACTTGGCATTCAGAACATATTTATATTCCTGAAGCCACATGTGCCTAGGTTTATACACATGACTTAGCAGACATGCTCTACTGGAACATTTTCTCAGGAATGTCTTGCAAATGAGAACCGTACACTAAATGCTCAGCAGACATTTGAAAACTCTGTCAGCAACCCCTTTTCCTATTCCATTAGGAGTGGGAGCTGTTGACTCTGACTTCTCATCTTTGAGTAACTTGGAAGTAGGAATCTCTCTTTGCAGACTAAAGCCAATGGGGGCATGTGCAGAGACCAAACCTATAAAAATGAATGCATTTCAACAAGGCATTTTGTTGACAACGTGACTATTTCCTCCCCTTCTTTCCCTCTATATAGATCTATTCTTGAGTGTCAGACCTATCAATAGGATTTACCTCTAAATTTGGTCTGCTTCATTTAAAAAAACTGCTTTTGTATATCTTTCAGGAAAAAAAGTCAAAACTAGGAAGAATGCCCCACTTTTTGGTGGGGAGATGCTGTATATTTGTGTATGTGTCTGTGTTTTCATGTGTGCATATGAACATGATATACAATCTTATTTGGGGGCAAAGAAATAAAAATTATATATATATATTTATGCAATATGAAATTTAACAAGGTTGTAGCAAAATTGTTCCATTTGCTTTGTCACCTTTTTGTTTATTTTTGTGTGTTTTTAAAAACTCATGGGAGAAATCAACTAGCTAGCTGATGTAAGGGTCATGGAAAGGTTTACATTTTCAGGCACAAAGAAGGATCTTATTTTTTCCTATGGTGTACTATACAAAATTTTAGGATTCTAAGAGACTAGAAGTGACAGGGAATTGGGAAATACAGCTAGTTGAAAGGTTGGGAGTGGGGAGAAGGGAATCTGGGGATGTAGGGCTATGTCTAAGTAGTGGAGACAAGAAACAAAGTGGCTAGGGTTTGAGTTGGTATGGGAGTAGAGATGGCATCTTCAGCATAGTAGCAATTCATCCAGATGTTCCATTGAGGAAGGAGTTTCATCTAAAATGGACTTCATCTGAGAAGGGACAATTTAAAATAACTTTTTGTAAGAAAATATTTTAAATGTTTAAAAGTTAGATCTTATAGGAAAGCTGATATATTTGAGACTTTCATATGTCTAATTGGGCATTAAAATCTTTATCTTTGCTTTGAATTAATGGCTATGAAAACTACAATTTCATCAATCAAAAGAATAGATAAGTAAAAATAATGGATGACGGGGGGGGTGGTGGTGAGGCATGGTCTAGACCTGAAATTTCATCCACAGATCAGCAAATTACCTATAATTTACAGCCTTAGAGCAGTTTCCAATTCTTGTGAATCATAATCCTATAACATATCTTTCATCCACTACCTTCTCTTTACTTGCATAGCCACCATCCTAGCTAATTAGTCCTCATTGCTTTTTACTTTATCTAATGCAATAACTTCCTAATTGGTTTCTCTTCCTTAAGGCTTTCCCCACTCAAATAAAACCTATATCCAACTCCTAATGTGATTTTCCTTAAGAACTGTTCTGATCTTTGTTCAATAAACTACATTGGGTCCTAGTAGGCTCAAGTTCCTCTGTTTAATATTTAAATCTCTTCATAATTTAGCTTTACCTTTCCAGTCTTCTAATAAGTTACTTCTCTTCATGAACTCTATGATCCAAACCAACTGGCCTACTCACTGATCCCTTACACCAGAGGTGCCAAACACACAGCTCACAATGCCCTCCTTCCCCCATCTCCCCCAACCAGATTGAAATGTAATTAGGGAATATTTAACAAAATAAATAAAATACAAGCAGAAATAGACACCATTACTTAAAACTAAGTCAATATCTGGCCCACAGATAAGAATTAGTGGTCCCCATTTCTATTTGACTTTGATACCATTGTCTTACACAGCCCACTCCATGCCTCATCTCTTTGCCTTTATAGACTGTCCTCCATGCTTGAAATCACCTCCTTCCTTACTTCCCTAGTTAACTTCAAAGTTCAGCTCAAGCAACACCTTCTTCATCAGATCTTCTTTTATTTCTCAGCTTCTATTGTGTTCCTATCTCCCCTTCCTGAAAATGCCTTTTGCTTATTTTATAAATGTTATATCTAACCATGATGTCTCCACCTAATACAGTGGATGTTTCATAGGGGCATATATGGTTGCATTTTATCTCTAGTGTCTGTCATAATGCCCGGCACATAGTAAGTGTATAATATTTTTGATTGATTGATTTACACAAGGTCAGTAAGTAGGAGAAGTAGGCCTCAGAACCCTATGTTCCTGACTCTAAGGCTAGTGCTCTCTACTCTGTCATACTTTGAGATGGAAAGTTAGAAATGTAAAGACATTAGAAGAAATAGGTGAAGGTTGGTCCATAAAGGTTCCCCTGATGGCAAATATTGACTGAACACAAGATGTAATGAACCAGAGTTTGATACTTGCACATGGTTGTAGAAAGAATCTGTTAGAAATGTACAGAATTTGGAGCTCTGGTACATAATTTTGCCAATAAAGCAAAGCTTCTTAGGAATTGAACTATTATTCTCACTGAAAAACATCTAACTTTTCTGGGCTGCTATTTTTTCACTTGTAAAATTGGGATAATAATACCTACAGCACCTACCTCACAGCATTATAAAGCTCAGGTCACATTAATATGTAAAACCCTTAGCGAACATTAAAACACTATGTAAATGTCAGCTATTATTATTATTCCTCTGATGCTCCAGAGTAAGTGAGAAAGGGTCATGGGCTAGTGGGAGAACACTGGTGTTAATGGACTTTTAGCCGTCAGGAAAATTACATAACAACTCCTCTTCATGGGTGAGATGCCTTGCAATTTCTATTTGAGAAAATAATGATATTTGTCATATATTTCCTCCAAATAAATCTGGTTTTAATACCAAAAGTCACTGTTTTCTTCACTTATATTTATTTTCAGTCACTCAAACTGACGCTTGCTGTCAATATCTCCTCACTGTAAGTGTAAGCAGAAGTATTTAAAGAAAGCTGCATTGTTTTATTTTGGGGTTAGCAATTTTCCAAGGCCTACTGGCAGGAGTGCTTAGTGCTAAAGAATTACATGTGTTTGCTTTGTTCTAAATATAGGGCTAAACAGAATACGGCACAGCTTGAAGGCTTCAGACCGAGACACTTAGGACAACCCAAAACTGGGTGAACCAATATCTTGCATTCAGAAATAAACAAATAGGCAAAATTCTGCTTAGAATGCAGGAAACAGACTGATGGAAATCAGATTTTGTTCTCAAATCTCCTGCTATTCTTTTAAATTCATTTAAGCCTGGGAAGTCAAAGCAATTTAGTCAGTTTTACACCAGCTTATTGCCATACTGGAAAATTACATTTCGTGTGTGTGTTTGTGTGTTTGTGTGTGTGTGTGTGTGTGTGTGTGTGTGTGTAGTACTCTCTTTATTGTACTTCATTCATTCATTCAATTATTCACCAAGCCTATATTAAGTATCTACTATAAGTAAGTTGTTGTACTAGGTATTGAATGAAAAAAATAAAGAGGTCATATTCCTACTCTACAGGAGTACTAGACTAGAAAAAATAGATGTTCCATTAATGACAGATTCTAGTTACTTCTGCATTGGAAAAGAGCATTGATAGGCATATCTATAACTAGGAGAGAGTAATTAGGTCTCAGTCTAAAATTTAGAGGGCTACTAATAGCACTTTCAATACTTCAGCAGCATGAAAATGACTGAGTTAAGCATCTTGTAGGTAAGAATAATTAGCTAAAATGGGAAACTATGACATGATGGCTTCCCCTTTCAATCCCCTGTCAAGAACCTCCATCAGAAAGACTTTTCAGTGACCTGGGTCTTCCCCAACTCTTCTAGTGACCAAATTGAATAAATTTACAATAAAAGAAAAACTTCAAGAACTTTGAAAAATTAATACTTTTACTAAGGGATTGAAAATATTGCTGACATGCCCTTTATACAAATAATGTTGTGTCTTTCAATTGCTTTCCTATTGAGAGACATATTATGGTAGGATTTACTTTTCCCTCTGCTCCAGTCCTGACCCTCCAGTCTTTTCTTTCTCCTCAGCCAGACACCCCTCCCCCACATTGCTGAATTCCTACCTGGGTCCACTATTTCCTGAAGTGTCCAAGATCACTTCTCTCCTGGCTTCATGATGAGTCTTTGGAATTTTCCTTTTTGCCTTCATAGTGGTACTCTTGAACCCTTTCTCCCTATCTTTCTCCACTTTTTCATCTCCCTTTTGTTTGTGATCTTTCCTCTTCATTAAAATGTAAGCTCTTTGAAGGCAGTGACTGTCTTGCTTGCTTATATTTGATTTGTATTCCTAATAATTAAGCACAGGACCTGTTACATAGCAAGGACTAAATAAAATAATCTATTTTTTATCTATCTGTCTGTCTTCTTCTCAGTCATTTGTGCAAGAAGAAAAGAGTTGTGACATAGAGAACCAAAAGAGCAATGCAAAAATCATTTACATTTGATATTGAAGAAAGATATTTATGGATGTGAATTTATGTCTATATGTCATATGCAAATGAGTTGGGTAACATCTACACACATACCTGTTTGACAGAAGCCATTAAAAAATAAAAGACTAAATCCAGAAATACTTTTTTTTAACTCTTTGCTTCAAACGATCAGTTTGGCTGATTTTTTAAACTTTCCAAGTTATTTTCATATTCTAGAGATGTATTTTAATATTCATGTTTAAAACATAAATAATCTTTTAGCAATTTCTGCTACTAACAATTCAAATGCATTTTGACCTCAGTCCAGGTAGCCAGGCCTTCATCTTGGCTTATCTTTGCACACAGAGAAAGGAAATTCATTTGCAAGGGAAAAGGAAGATAAGGAAGAAATTTGAGCATTTTTTTCATGGTTCATTTTTCAGAGATCTGATTCAGTGCTGAATTCAAGAGATGAGGATTTTTCAGTGAGCATATCATAGGCTTGGCTTTCAATTTAGTGTTTTATTTCCCCTCTTTTTAAATCATGCAGTGTATCCCTTGCAAAGTTAACAGCAAAGCACAATGAATCACCCTGGGTGAAGTCAATGTGCATAGGCCTCCCTCAGAATGTAAACCTGAATGTCTTACACATGGCCTCGAGAATACCGGAGACTTCAATGGACCACTGTTCCTTGAAGGAGCTGGGGCCTAAGGAGCTCGAAAAAGCATTGGGAAAGCCCTAACATGATTAAGCCACATAAAGACTCACAAATTTAGCACAAAAACAGAAATGTTGATATTGGCACCCCTGCACCACGCCCCCCAACCCTGGAAAAGAAAGATCAAGGGCCTTCTCTCCCCCTGAAATTATTAGCCAGGAGTTTGTTTTCAGATCTTGAATGGAAAGTCGCATTTGCTTTCAAAGTTTTCAGGGCTCACCACTGTGGCCTTATTGTTAGTTGGGTTAGTGGGGCTTCTGTAATCAGGGAGTGCCCTCAGATTTATTTAGCTTAACGTTGCTTCTTGGGAAATTTAAGAAGATGAAGTCTGACAGGAAACTGATCGTTTTTTTAAGGAGCTAATTTTTTTTTGAGAATTAGACACTTACTATTGTTTATTGAACTGTCTCTTTTCCTGCCTCCTCTTCCCCCATGTCCATCCTGCCTTGCTAAAATATTCCAAACACTGAAGCAGTCCCAATGCAAATCAGAAATGAAATTGTAGTTAAATGGTATACCCAGCTTGTTTCCATTTGGAGATAGTCCCTGATTGAAAATGTGCTTTACAGTGTCATTTCAAAGATTTGGGTTCATGTTTTGCTTTGGCTGGTAAGAGCAAAGATCAGGAATTGCATATGCAATGTGGTATTTAACTTCTGCCGGTCCCCAATCTGGCAGTCATGCCTAAGCTGTTTCCCATTGCTGTTGGTGTTATTTGGGAATCAGCAACGTGAAAGACATAATTTATTGTTACTAAATAACTGCCTTATCTTATCAAGGTTCCCAGCATAGGAAATGTAGGGAGAAAGCTTGGTTATATCAAAACATACTTGGCTGGAGCAAAAGAATCATAAACTAGGGGAAAGAAGAATAAGTAGAGGCTGAATTTTAATGACTTTTTGCAGCTTGTTTGCAATATACCATGGGATTGGATTTCAGGGATTTATTTTGTGCTGTTTGCTTTGACCTTGGCCATGGTGGGAGGGAGAGTGTGGAGTGGGGAAGGATCCCTTCATAGCGGAAGAGTTTCAAAGTCAGGGGAGTGAACATGTCTTGGTCTGGGCTTCCAGAAAGCCCATCTGCTACCAGGATGGGATGGTGGTGGTGGTGGTGGTGGTGGTAATGTATATATGTATACATAAGGACATGTGGGTTTATGCACATTTTCATATGGGAAGAGGAACAGATTCCAGTCTTATGCATCTAGAGAGCTCAGATAAAGTTTCAGACACAATCTAACCAGCCAAGGGATATGTCCTGTGCCAAAGAGCAAGCTGAGATTTTGAACATTCTTGTTAAATCCTATATGTCGCTAGGACTCATAGGGTTAAATAGCTCCAGCAAAGTCAACCTGATGTGTCCTTAACGTATCCTGATATCAAATTAAGATTTTTATAGATCTGGCAATATAGTTAAGGTCTTTCCCGACCCTTATAATAAGAGGAGTGTTTCATATGATTGTGGAGAGACATTTGCAGAACATACTTGGAAAGTGATACTGATATGGAATAACCATGGAATATAGGCAATGGTCTCTATATCTGTCAACACACTTCTGTGTTCCTGAATGATATTAACATGTGTATGTGGTGTTTCTACATCGAATTTATTTCTGAATTCATTCTTTGTCAAATTTGGAGACTGTCCTCCCTCCTTACCCCCTACCTCAATTTCCCCAATCAATCTTTTCAGACTAGGGTTAGTGGAGTATAAAGAGTTGTAGGTATAGGGACAGCCTTATCTCCTACTGTTCCAATATACAAGAGGAATAGGCTCCAATAAAATGGTGTATAACATTCGTTCTTCAAATACCTCTTAGCTTACTTGCCTTTGCTATATATTTTTACACTATCCCACCCCCAACAATGTCTTTTCCTCTCTGTTAAGCCTTTCCAAGGACAGTTAGGCCTATCCTTCAAAGTCCAAATAAAATTTCCTTTCTTTGTGGAAATTTGACCAGAACACACAAGCTATAAGTGAAAGCTGCTTCCTCTATACTACTTCAATACTTGGTATTTTACCATTCACTCAGGTGTGAACAATTAATGCCTGGTACAGCACTGGGAGAAGTCCTGGGTTATGTCTTACACTTCTTGTGTCCTCTACGATGCCAGTATCCTCCAGATAGCTGTTTCTTAACAAATGTCTCAGTGATGATGATGATGATGATGACAAGAACTCAAAAATATATATATAGACGGGATGCCTTGATTGTTCACTAAAGGCTTTTGATATGTACTCTTTGCCTTTGATACATATGATAAAAGAATGTGCACAGAGTTTTGTTATGAAGAATGAATAGAATGCAGGTCGGTCAGATTTGTTGATTGGCAAGTGGAAATATGGAGAGAAGTGAGATTAAGGATCTCCTAGTCCAAATTTTGTTCTTAAAACAGGGACAGTTTTAGGCAATGCTTTGCTCCTTTCCATATACTCTATGATCCAGCTACATTGGTATGATTGTAGTTTCTTGAACAGGACATTCTATTTCCCATCTCCATGACTTTGTACAAATTGTTTCTTATGCCTACAATGCTCTGTACCCTCACCTCCACCTCTTTGTTTCTCTGGCTTCTTTGAGACTCATCTCGATCCCCGCCCCCTTCTGCAGAAGGCCTTTCCTGTTGTCCTCTCCCCCCATAGCTAGTTCCTTTCTCTCTCAGATTACCTCCCATATACTCTTATTTATCTTGTATGTACCTAGTCTTTTACATGCCAACCTCACCCATTAGAATGTAGGCTCCTAAAAAAATAGTAACAAAATTCATTTGGAAGAATGGTCCAGAATATCAAGGGAATTAATGAAATGCTAGGGAAGGTGGACTAGCTATACCAGATTTCAATCTGTATTATAAAGCAGCAGTCATCAAAACTACTTGGTACTGGCTGAGGAATACAGGAGTGGATGAGGGGAATAGATTAGGCATACGAGCTTCAGAAGTCAACGATTACAGGAATATATTGCTTGATAAACCCCCAGACCCTGATTTTTGGGATAAGAACTCACTATTTGACAAAAATTGCTGGGAAAACTGGAATATAGTTTGGCAGAAACTGGGCATAGACCATTATCTAACACCATATACCAAAATACCCCCAAATTAAGTCTAAATAGGTGCATGATCTATGTATAAAGGTTGATACTATAAGCAGTCTCCTAAAACAAGTAATAGTTTACCTATCAGACTTGTGGAGAGGGAAAGACTTTATGACTAAACAAGAATTAGAGAACATTATAAAATGTAAGATGGATAATTTTGACTACATGAAATTGAAAAGCTTCTGTACAAACAAAGCCAATGTAACTAAGATTAAGAGGGAGGTGGGAAATTGGGAAAGAATCTTTGCAACCTATATCTCTGACAAAGGACTCATTTCTAAAATATACAGAGAATTGAGTCAAATTTATAAGAATACAAGTCATTCCCCAATTGATAAATGGTCAAAGGATATGAACAGGCAGTTTTCAGAGAAATTAAAGATATCTATAAGCACATGAAGAAATGCTCTAATTCACTATTGATTAGAGAAATGTAAATCAAAACAACTCTGAGGTACCACATCTCACCAGTCAGATTGGCTAAGATGACAAAACAGGAAAATGACAAATGCTGGAAAGGATGTGGGCAAATTGGAACACTAATGCGTTGTTGGTGTTGTGAACTGATCCAGCCTTTCTGGAGAGCAATCTGGAATTATGCCCAAAGGGCTATAAATACTCTCATACCCTTTGATCCAGCAATACCACTCCTAGGGTTATATCCCAAAGAGATCATAGAAATGGGAGAAAGACCCATATGTACAAAAATGTTTATAGCAGCTCCTTTTGTGGTGGCAAAGAATTGGAAATTAAGGGGGTGCCCATCAATTGGGGAATGGCTGAACAAGTTGTGGTATATGCATGTTATGGAATACTATCATGGTATAAGAAACGAGGAGCAGGCAGTCTTCATATTTACCTGGAGAGGCTTAAAAGAACTGATGCTGAGTGAGAAGAGTAGAACCAGGAGAAATTTGTACAAAATTACAGACACAACATATGTGTGATGACCAACTTTGATAGACTGGACTCCTCTCAGCAATGCAGTGATATAAGTCAATCCCAAAAGACTCATGATGGAGAGAAATATGTGCATCCAGAGAAAGAACTAGAAAGAACTGAGTTTATATCCAGGTGGAAGCAAAATACCTGATCTTTTTCCTTCTCTTATTTGGTTTTATGTCCTCTTTACCATTTTTCATTCCAGCTGATACAATCCGTCTTTATAACCTGACTAATATATAATGTGAAAATATTTACAGATCCTATACTTGACTATATGCCACCATGGGGGGGGGGGAGGAGGGAGACAAAATGTGAAACTCAAGGAATTATGGAATTGAATCCTGTAAACTAAAAGGAAACAAATTAATTAAAAAAAATTAAAGTTGAAAAAAAAAGAATGTAGGCTCCTGGGGTGGCTAGGTGACACAGTGAATAGAACACCAGCCCTGGAGTCAGGAGAACCTAAGTTCAAATCCGGCCTCAGACACTTAACACAAAAACTAGCTGTGTGACCTTGGGCAAGTCACTTAACTCAAATTGCCCTCCAAAAATGAAAAAAAAAAGAATGTAGGCTCCTTGGGTGAGGACAGAGCTTTCTTTTTATCCCCAGAAATAAGTATAGTACAAAGTATTTAATAGATGTCTTCTTTCTTCCCATGCTTTTATGCCTTAGTGCCTTCTGCCTTAGACCATATTATCCCAGAGAATTTGGTCAATGCTCACTCAGGATCCCTAAATCTGAAAGTCTAAAGGGACCTCAGAGGTCATCTAGTCTAACATATACTACAATCTCCTAAATAATACTATCCCCAGACAGTCATCTAGCCTTCATGTGAAGATTTTCAGTTATGGGGAACTCATTAACTCCATTGCATCTCATTCCAGTTTTGAATAGTAGCTCTTGATAAGAGGTTTTTCTTAACAGAGAGTTGAAATCTGTTCCTCTGCAACTTCCACACATTTCTCCAAGTTTATCCTTTGAGGCAAAGATGAATAAGTCAGTAATCTATCTTCCACATACATTCAATACTAGAAGACAGTCAACATCTCCTCTTTGTTTTCTCCAAGTTAAAGGTTCACAGTTCCTTCAACTGACTCTTGCATAGCATGATCCTCAATCATCCTAGTAATCTTCCTTTGTGTACATACTAAGCTTGTTCACATCCTTCTTAAAATGTGGTACCCAGAACTAAACACAGTACTTCAGACATATTGTTGGGCTTATCAGGGTAGAGAATAGCAGAACCATTACTTTCCATGACTGTATTAGCATTTTTTTTGTTTTTTGTTGTTTTTTTATCTGATAGGTCACACTATTGAGTCATCACGTGGTAGCATAGAATTATATGACTTTATAGTTGGGGGAGACCTTAAAGACTATCATGGTGCATAATGACAGGTTGGATCAGTGTTTGGACTAGATACTCTCTTCCAAAGCTAGAGATTGCAATTCTGTCTTCAGGAGTCTCTGAAGATGTATGATAAGAAGAATACAACATAACGTGCTTGTGCTTCAAGGAGCCTTGTCATCCAAAGCCTGCTTTTTCATCTCCACTTGGGGTTATTCATTGAAATTCATTTGCTGCTGGAGGTGGAAGGAATTTGAGAGATCATCAGCTACTTGGTGATGACAACTCAGTTTCCTAGGACACTCATCTGAACTTGGCTTTTATGTTACTACCCCCACAGCCATATTACTGTCATTCTCCCTTTCCCGAATTTAAATTTTCTTCTGTCTTCCAATCTAAGATTCAGCTAAAATGAGAAACTATAATCTTTCCTAATGGGATAGAGTGGGAAAAGTACCTCCAATACCCTTGCTCTTGCCCCAGGTAACAAATAGATTTAATTTCTAAAAAAAAATATGTTGATTTCTTTTGTTTTATACATAACACTAATTTCTGAATAGTTCTATTCACTTCCTCTTTCCAACTAGCCATTTCTTGAGACGAAGTATCAAAATATATAGGAAAATAAATTCAGCAAAATTAGTCTGCACATCAACTGAATCTAAAGTATCTATGATGCTTTATATTTATATTTATGATCTTTTACAGATATTTTATGGTAATGCCCCACCCCCAAACACACACACACACACACACACACACACACACACACACACACACACCACTCTCTACAAAGAAGAGTAATACATGAATTTTCATATCTCTTCTTTGAGGGCCAAGCTTGATAATCGTAATTACACAGTAATTTCTTTTCCTTTCTCTTTTCTTCCTTCCTTCCTTCCTTCCTTCCTTCCTTCCTTCCTTCCTTCCTTCCTTCCTTCCTCCCTTCCTTCCTTCCTCTCCCCTCCCCCCACTCTTTCAGAGTAAAATCCAATCTTATACACTTACTAGCTGTGTGAACCTGGGCAAATCATTTAACCTCTATGTGCTTCAGGATTCTCAACTGTAAAATGGGGATAATAAATAGCTCTCACCTCCCAGGATTGTTGTGAGGATGAAAGGAGGGTTTTTTTTTGGGGGGGGGAGAAAAGAGGCTGTAGAATACATTTATTGTCATTTAAATGCAGGAGGAAAAATGCCACATCCATCCCTAATGCTATAAGCAACCCTTCCCCCAATACTGTACACACAGGCACTTGTGTAAAAGAGGTTCGCAGTCTGTCCCAATCCTCCCTGCCTTCTCACTGATCCCTAGAAGGGAGCTCACAAAAGAGAATTAATGAACTCAGACTGGGGAAAAAAAAATAGGTCCTAATCAACGGTTCCTGGAGGGGACCTGGGGGTGGGGAGAGGGAAGAAAGCACCAAGAACTAGGAGTAAACATGTGAGGAGGTGAGGTCATAACTTTAAAAATGTTTTTCATTTTGTTTCTTAAAAATCTTAGTAAGCTATGGAATGCAATGGTAAATTCCCATGATATAGCTAGCAACCCGGACTTCTACCCTCTACAGCAAGCTCCTATAACACAGCCCTTTGGTTTCTCTGGCAAAACAAAACAAACCAAAAATAGCACTCCTGAGCCCCAAGGGCATTTGAGAAAATCTATGGACTCCTTAAAGACCTTCAACAGTGGCTTTACGGGCTGCTGATATGACTTCGTGTTCCTTCATTGCCCAGGCACATGGAGACAGGTGGATGGGAATGGGGGGAGAGGGAGACACACCATTTTCATTTTCTTTTTTGTCTTTTCCTTTAAATAAAGGGGAGAGGGAAGTTGACAGGAGGGGTATGGAGAAAACCCCCAGACACTGTGTGAACTCCAGAGGCAGGTGCTGAGCAGAGTCCCAAAGAAATGAGAAAGATTGCGAGGGTCAGGGCAGTGCCGGTATCGTCCGGTTCCTCAGGAGTTTCTGTCGGCCCAGCTCATAGTCTTCCTCATCCACGTTCACCAGCAGCTTGATAGTCTCATGCCCCACCGCCTGTATAAGTGAATCTGTGATGAAGATGCCTTTGAGCGCCTCCAGGAGAGAACCATCGGTGTAGTCTTGCCAGAAGGCATCCAGGTAGGTGAGCTCAGAGAATTTGATGTCACAGACGATGGAACCCAGGTCTCGGGATTTGAGGATGATGTTTGCCTTGTTGAAACGCTCAAATTGGCGTTCAAGTGGGTCCCGCTTGTTTGAGAAGACATTGCGCTGCAGAGCTGTCTCATGCTGGCAGTACTCGGCCCTTACCCGAAGCCTGATGTCACAGGTCTGTTTGTCCTTGGGCTCAGCAGTCGCCGATTTTCGGCGTTTACGTTGATTTGCTAGTGGGGCTCTCTCTTGGGCCGGGCGTTTGCTGCACATCCGTGGGCGAAAAGCAGCACAATAGGTGCTAGAATAGAGGGGAAGCACCGATTTAGGAGTTTGAGAAGGTCTTCGCTTGGGGGGGGGGGGTTGGTACTTTTGGGGCTGACGTGTCCTCCAGCTATTTCTCTATAAGCTCAGGGCACACTACCTTCCTCCACTCGAATGCGACATAGGGCATCAGGTCTTGTCGAGCAATGGCGGCTGCAGCACCTGGCCAAAGTTACTTTCATCACACCAGCCCTAGAACTCCAGCGCCAACGGAAAATAGCGTCCAATCTGGTTGACGCCGTGCTCACGGTCATCGATTACATCAACAAAAGGAAGGAGAGGGCGTGCACTTCTCCTTGTGGGTGCCCACAATGCCAGTTGTGGGGCTTAGTCTGTAGCGCCCACACTCTTGCCCTCTTTGCTCCTGTGGCCATGCCAGGCTGGCGGGCTGCTTTGGTTAGTCCTTTCTGCCAAGGGCTCAGGGACACGCTGCTTTTCCGGGCCTGCTCACTTTGATTCAGAGAGACCATGTTGGATCCATCATCTCCCCTCTCCTGGCCCACCTCGAAGAGCAGTAGCATCCTCAGCTTGGGACCAAAGAAGACATATGTAAAGCACTTAGTGAAATGTCTGGCATATAATAGGTGCTTAATAAATGCTTGTTTTCTGCCTTTCCTTTTTTCCATCCTTTTTTTCTTTCCATTTACATTATTGTAATCCTTATGTGGGCTGCTAGGTGGCTTAGTGGATAGAGTGCTGACCTCAGAGTCAGGAAGACTACTGGAGTTCAAATCCTCCTCAAACACTAGCTGTGTCCCTGGGCAAATCACTTAACCCCTATTTGCCTCAGTTCCTCATCTGTAAAATGGGGACACACTAGAGAAGGAAATAGGAAACCACTCTAGTACTCAATAATAGGTGGGGTCACAAAAGAGTCCAAAATGACTGAAAAATCCTTTTATAGATCATTTTTTAGTTCTATTTTCCCTGCATTGATGCCTTCCCAGTGCTTTTCTGAATCATCCTTCAGCTCAGTTGTATTTCACTGCATTTATGTACAATTCATTTAACACTACTTTTAAAATGTAGCTTTCCAGAGACAGTCATTTCCTTTCACCTAAAGTTCAGCAAACACTTCTATCAGTGGAGAACTCCATGTCATCTGGCCTGTGCATGTTCCTTCTGACTGCACATTTTTACTTCTCACTGTTTTCAGTGAGAAGCAACCTGATGTAAAAAAATTAAGGAAGGGCATGGAGCCAGGAAGATCCACTAACTAAATGATCATAGGCAAGTCACTTAAACTTCTTGGTACACCAAGCAAGTCACCTAGATTATAAATTGTAGAGGATTGGCCAATCTGCTTATGTGGAAAGAAATTCTCTCTAGACTTTTACTGATGAAATCATGCCCCCCCAAAAAAAAAATCCCAAACTTATTACCCACAATCTAGCTTTTGGCAAGTCCCCTTAACTTTAAAGATTTTAAAACATTAGAAGAAACACATTGTGAATTTATGTATGTATATCTATATATCTGTATATCTATATAATTCCCAATGGCATTCTCAAATTCTGTTCATTTCAAGGTGAAAGCCTCATTGGGAAGCTTTTCTTATAATGGAACTAAATATTAAGGCATTTGCATTTTAATAACCAATGTTGAAAATTAATTTTTGGCAGAGCAATTTATACCAATTTAAATTTCTTCTGAATTTAATCTACTGGAATTTAAAAAATATATTTTCTAGAAATCTGAATGTATACTCTAGGAGAACTTGCTAACATAGCCATTCTTTACACACAAAATTTTCTACCAATAGTGAATGAGCTTTTTATTTAGTATAGAATAACCTGAAAGAGACATAGGGAAAAGTTTCCATGATACACTGTCTAGACTAGAGCCAGAAACTTGAGATAATGATATTGAAGGAAATATGTCAGAATATCCTTACTGCTTTGTACTTGCTGAACTGTGATGAGTGAACAATCGTTTTAAGCAATATGGGTGCCCTTGAACTGGGTTCTTTTAACACTACATGATTTCATAAAAATTGAATTGAAAATTGCCTAGTGCCTTAATCTTGAATTGAAATGGCTTCAGCCTGGAGTCTTCTCTTATAAAGTCATTGATGAATGTGACCAATTGTGTTTTACATCATTTTTGGAATGACATATAATTTTTACCAGATGAATGTATTGATTAGTCTCCTTTAAACAACAACATGTTGAAATTAATTTGGTGAAGATGAACTTTTTTTTTACGTCTGATTAGAATCAATTAATTGCATGATTAATAAAGAGTGGTAGACTTATCTGCAATTATGGTAAGTGGGTTTAGAACTAGGTGTCTCTTTTTAGAGTTGTGGTAGTGATTTTTTTTTTCTCCCTGACAACTGAATTTTAGGATTTTTATTAAACCAATGGACACTTTTCAAACACAACAGTTCAGTCAGCCAGGATATTTAGTGATCAACTTGTTTTTCTTCTTTATACATTCATGAGTAATTTTATGTTGATATAATGAGTATGGCACCTGTCAATGAAGACATTCTACCAACTTCTCTTTCTCTGCTTTCACCTAGATTAACCTGGAAAAGTCAAATAAGAATGCTGTATCTGTGTGTATATATGTATCCTCTCAATTCTAAGGAGAACAGAAATGTAATATTTTATAAAACTGAAGGATAAGAATGTAGAACCACATCCATGACCACTGTCTTAGTACAGACCACTCAGTAATACCACTTTATCTTTTTTTCCCTTCAATATCTGGCTAAAATACAGTCTCAAGTTTTCTCCCAATCTGTATCATTTATATTATAAAGTCATTGATGAATGTGACCAATTGTGTTTTACATCATTTTTGGAATGACATATAATTTTTACCAGATGAATGTATTGATTAGTCTCCTTTAAACAACAACATGGTGAAATTAATTTGGTGAAGATGGACTTTTTTTTTACTTCTGACTAGAATCAATTAATTGCATGATTGATAAAGAGTGATAGACTTAGATTCACGGATACTTGGGTTAAAATTTTGACTCTTACAAAATTCACTTACCAACTGTATGATCCTTGCTTGGTAAGGCAGTTATTTTTATGTGTCTGGAAACTTCCTAGGATTATCTACTAAGGCTTATAAGTTGTGATTTTATGCTGGTGGAGGAAGTTCCCACACTAGGAGTTCCTTACTCTGACAAAATCACATAACTTTTTTGTATTTTCTTTGGTGTCAACTATGTTACTTTAGATATATGACTTCCTGACACAGGATTTTTTTTTTTGTGGGAGAGGGGAGCTGGATAATATTCAGGATATTTGTAGGACTCACTCTCCCTACCAATGTGGTACCAACCAAGCACAGATTGAACACTGGTTACAACCACTGTTGTCTACCAACCTAATTACTTTCCCTCAGCAAAATACTGTGTCTTGCTCATGCTGTTTCCATTGTAGCAAACAAAATCTCGTGCTGAGAAAATTACTTTTATGTGGAAACCATTAAAACAATTGGAGGTGAAACTGCAGGCTATTTTGCTCTTAGTAATAAAGCCAGCAAAGGGAAAAAATGGTGTTTGCATAGTTTGGTTCACCATAAAAAGTTATACTAAGATATGACCATAGATACTGTCTTATATTTGATGTCCCAGTTTTATTATCACTAGAATTTCTGGTTTTTGAATTGGGAGAATATACACACACACATGTACAGTCTTATTTCCATAATAAACTAGATTCAAGGAACATTCAGACTCCTAAAAACTATAGAGAGGAACCTAGAATTCCCAGTCCCTGGAAGAGAGAGAAAATAATGAAATTCCCCTTTCAGATCAAAATTTCCCATGTTTCCATGTCTTCTTCTGCCTCATTTCTCATGAGTCTATTCTTTGTCTTCACTGCAACCTCCAGTCTTTCCAACAAATCCTATCAGTTCATCATCTTTGCTCACCTCACTTTCTCACCTCCATGGACTAGACTAATCCTATAACTAGTTCTATAAGACATGTTCTTTCAACCTTGATTAACTTGCCATTCACTCACAGTACTGAAACTTGTCATATATACTATTAGTCATCATGTCATGATGCTGTGCTGCTCAGTGTTATCAGAGGAAGTCACAAAACTGTGATGACTGGGTGTACTACAGATGGGTCCTAACTATTTTATTGTATGACAATCATTTTGTTCATTGCTAATCTCTATCACATCCTAATCTCTATCACATCCTTGATAGTACCTTTCTCATCAAGTCCCAACCCCCAGTTTCTTCGGCAAATGGCTCTGCTTCCTTTTTTAACAAGCAAATACTATACATTTCAGCTCCTCATCTCTGCTCTACACATCAAAATCTATCCATACTTTCACTTGCCCTCCCTTCCTTTGTTCCTGTCTGATAGGATGAAGTGTCCTTTCTACTCACTAAGCTTAATTGTTCTATTGTTTCCTTCATCTCTTCCCTTCCTATATCCTTGAGAAACTTCCATCATCAACTATTTTCTTTATCATCAATTTTCCACCTATATACTGAATGATATATGCTCAGCTTCCCTTGCCCTAAAAAAAAGCAAAAACAAAGAAAAAGACCCTCACTTTCACTGGATCCTGCTATTCCCTCAAGTTATCATCCTATATATCTCTCTTCTCCTTCATTGGTAAACCAAAAACAGTAGTGGACACTAACTATCATCACCCAATTAGTCACAAATCCCTGAAATCTGGCTTTTAAATTCACTGCTTTACTGAAACTATTCTTTCAAAGGCTACCAATAATCTATTAACTGCTAAATCCAATGGCATTTGGTCAGTCCTCATCCTCCTTGATTTTTCTACATTATTGATCACTTCATTATCCTGAATGTGTTTATTTTCACTGGAGTCAATTACTCCTTTCTTTTCCTTTTTCTTCAGAAGAATTGGCTACTCCTTAATCTCCTTTGCTAGGTCATCATCTTCTTAAGAGTAGTTGTCCCCCAGGGATCAGTCCTAGAACATCTTCTCTATATAGTTTTCTTTATTGATCTCACCTGCATGGTCTAATCATCATTTATAGGAAATGACTTACCAATCTATATATCCTGCCCTTAACCCTCTACTCAACTCTAGTCCCACACTTCCAATTGCTTTCTAGGTGGTTGCACCTGGCTATCTTAATAGCACTTTAAATTCTACTTGTCCCAAATTGATTACATCATCTTAACCCCATCTCTAAATTTCCCAGTTTCTTCCTTTCACTATCCTCCAGTTGTCTAGGTTAATACCCTAATGATTATCTCTGAATCACTGCTCTTTTTCACTCTTCCCCCTGCCCTCCCATTTAATTAGCTGCTAAGTCCCATTGATTATACCTCCACAAAAATCTTACATTTTTCCTCCATGAAGGCAAAATATAGTGGAAATAGTATTGAATTGGGAATGAAGAGTACCTGAGTTCACATCCTACCTCTATCATTACTTGTGTAACTTTGGTCAAGTTATTCAATATCTCTGGGCCTCAGTTTCCTCCTCTGTAAACTATATGTATCCAAGCTACTTTTCAAGTCCTCAATCTGTGATTCTTTACCAACATGGTCACCAGCCTATTTCAAGCCTTTATCATCTCTTATCAGGAGTATGACAAAGCCTTCCTTACTGATTTCTGTGTTTTTAGTCTCTTCTTTTTCTGAGTCTTCACAAATATTATGAAATTATTTCACTTAGATAGGACTCTGATCATTTCACTATACTAATCAAAAGTATTCATTGGCTCCATATAAAGAACACACACACCTATATATACACACAATTACATATATGCATGCATATACACACAAACACAGTCTATCCTCTATTCTAGCTTTATTTCACATTACTTCGTGGACGTTATATATCCCAACCAAACTAGGATATTAGTTGTTTTTCTCCAAAACTTTACCATCTTTCTCCTACCTCTCCTATATCAATTCACTCTGCATCTGCAACTCTGCCCAGTTACAACCCAATGGAACAAGATGACACCATGCGGAGATACCCCCCTGAGGGCAGAGACTGGTTAAAAAAAAATTGTATCTCTAGTTCCTGGCACATAGTAGGTACTTAGTAAGTATTTATTTAATTGAATTGAAATCTTATATTAGCCACCTTCCATAGCTGAAATAGCTCTTCACCTTTCAGATTCCCTATATTCCTTGAAGGCTCAAATCAGGTGCCAGATCCTTTCAGCTTTTAGTGTTATTTCCTCAAATATTTGTAGAGGATTTTTATGACCTCTCCTTTACCCCTTCATTGGTCTATCTTGTGTTGTACTATCTGAAGACATATCCTGTCTCCCTCAGATTAATGTCAACGTTATGAAGTCAAATAATGCTTTTGCCTCTTTAAACGGGGGAGAGGGACTTGATGGGCTCGAAGACCCATTCTGACTTTAAATTTATGAAATTCTGATCTATGAGCCTCTGATTCTCCTCTTGTCTTTATATCCCCAGTGCTTAGCATTGATACCTTACAAATAGTAAGTGGTAATAAATGTTGAATTAAATTGAATGAAACCACAAAGTCAGTCTAGTTCTAGGAGTACCTGAAAAGGGGGCATGGATATAAAGAGAATGACTGTCAGATTCCTAGGAATGGGACCAAATCAGATTAAAATATAATTGGGAAATGCTTATAAAATAAGTAAAAACACAATATAACATAGATTGTTAATTTAATTAATGTTTTCTAAGTCAATGTATGGCCCATATGAAGCTTTTATCTAAGTTTGATCATATTGCTTTAGAACATCTATAAACATGAATATAGCTGTTTGTACCCTAAAAATGAGATCTTTGTATCATTATAATGACATCAGAATAACAAAAGAAGGGTAGCTAAATGGAAGGATATATTGTAGGTTCACAGTGTGAAGGGACAAATAAAGGAGTTCACAGATTTTGTTTTTCATGTGTATCAAAGTGACAAGAAATATCATTTGATGATACAGTCCTCATTTATGTATTGTAGTTCCCCATGATAAGTAATTCTCCATGATAAGTAATTCATACCATCCTGACATAAGTGCAGCCTATGGGCTAACATCCATTGAATAAATTAAGGTAGACACCTTATATAAACAACTAAATAAAACCTCCAAATTAAATCAACAAGTATTTTGAGGGGTGGCCAGGTGGCACAGTGAGTAAGAGCTTCGGGAGACCTGAGATTGGTTTTGGCCTCAGATACACTGCTCTCACACAAAAATAACTGGCTGTGTAACCTTGAGCAAATTACTTAACTCCAATTGCTTTAAAAAAAGAAAAAGAAATAAAGAAAAAAAAGAAAAAAAAGTATTTTGATACTTGGTGAAAATTCAGAGTTAGGGATAATGAATGAGGATGATGAGAAATATATTAGAAAATATGAATCTGGAAGAAAGAATTATGGAAACTATAGACTTGTGAGACTACAGAGAAGTCTCATGGATACAATCACGAATGCTTTCTCTGAGAAAAGAATAGGTAGTACAGATACGGTCATGGTGAGTGCCAAATTATGTCATGAAATCAAAACTGATTATATTCTCTTTTTTAAATTTTTAAATTTTATTTATTTATTTTTTCAAAGGCTTTATTAACTTCTGATTTACATAATTCATTTCTGCCAGATTTTGAGTTATAAATTTTCTCCCCATTTTTCCCCTACCCACCGCCCCAAAAGAGCAGTCCCACAGGATATCCCCTCCTCCAATCTGCTCTCTCCCATATTTTCTCCCATTCCCCTTTTGACTTTTCCAGTGGATCTCTATGCCCAGTGCCTGTATATCTTATTTCACAATTACATGTAAAATAGTATTAATAATAGTATATATATATATATATATATATATATGTATATATATTTGAATATTTGATTTTAAAACTTTGAATTCCAGATTCATTCCCTTCCTACCTTGTCACCCACCATTACTGGGAAGATAAGCAGTGCAATATAGGTTGTACATGTGTAGGTAATGCAAAAAAATAACATAGTAAATACATTGTAAAAGACTGACTATATTTCCCTTCCTCCTATCCCACCTCCCACTTGTTCTGTTCTCTACTTTGATCCCATACCTTTTCAAAAGTGGGTGCTTCCAACTTCCCTCCCCCCCAGCCTGCCCTCTCTTCCATCATTCCCCCTCTCATCTCCTTCCCCCACTACTCTCCTGGAGGGTGAGATACCCTATTTAGTGTGTATTTCATTCCCTCCTCAAGCCAAATTCAATGGAAATAAGGTTGACCCATTCCCTTTTGCCTTCCTATTCTTCCCCTCCATTGTAACCATTTTCCCTTGCCTCTTTTATATGAGATAGTTTACCCCATTCTGTCTCTCCCCATCTCCTCTCATTATATTTCTCTCTCACATCTTAATTTCACCTTTTAAGTATCATGCCTTCCTGTTAAATTGGTCCTGTGCCCTCTATGTATACCTGTAAACATATATACACACATTCACATATGCATTCATATGCCCACATACACTCATATATAGACAAATATATATTTCTAATCCCTTCAACTACTGAGAAAAGTTTCATAAGTTACAATTATTGTTTTCCCATGTAGGAATGTTAATAGTTCAACTTTGATAAGTTCCTTATGATTTCTTTTCCCTGTTTATCTTCTCATGCTTCTTGTATCTGAATGTCAAATTTTCTATTCAATTCTGTTTTTTTTCAACAAGAATGCTTAAAAGTCCTCTATTCCACTGAATGACCATATTTTCCCCTGAAACATGATACTCAGTTTTTCTGGATAGCTGACTCTTGGTTTTAATCCCAGGTCCTTTGACCTCTGGAATATTATATTCCAAGCCCTTCCATCCCTCAGTGTAGAAGCTGCCAGATCCTGGGTTATCTTGATTGTGTTTTCAACAATATTCAAATTGTCTCTTCCTGGCTGCTTGTGATATTCTCTCCTTAATCTGGGAATTCCGGAACCTGGCTATAATATTCCTAGGAGTTTTCTTTTTGGAATCTATTTCAGGAGGTGGTTGGTGGATTCTTTTTTATTTTGCCCTCTGGTTCTAAAATATCAGGGCAGTTTTTCTTTGAGAACTTGCTGGAGGATGATTTCTAGGTTCTTACTTTGATCATGGCTTTCAGGTAGTTCAATAATTTTTAAATTCTCTCTCCTGGTCTATTTTCCAGGTCAGTGGTTTTTCCCATGAGATATTTCACATTGCCTTCTATTCTTTCATTTGTTTGGATCTGTTTAATAGCATCTTGATTTCTCATAAATTCATTAGCTTCCATTTACTCCAATCTAATTCTGAAGCAATGATTCTCCTCAGTGAGCTTTTGAGATTCTTTTTGCATCTGGCAAATTCTCCTTTTTAAGGCATTCTTCTCCTCATTGCCTTTTTGAGCCTCTTTTTGCCATTTGAGCTAGTCTATTTTTTAAGCTGTGATTTTCCTCAGTCAGGCTGTTGACTCTCATTTCATAATTTTCTTGCATTGTTCTCATTTCTCTTCCCAATTTTTCCTCCACTTCTCTTACCTACTTCTTAAGGTCCTCTATGGCCTGTAACTAGCTCGTATTTTCCTTTGAAGCTTTTGGTGAAGGAGTTCTGACTTCACTGTCTTCCTCCTGTTCTATGCTTTGCTCCTTTTTGTCCCCAAAATAGGAGTCTAATGTTGGTATCTTCTGTCTGCTTTGTTTCCTTTGCCTGGTCATGTCGCGCCTCAGTCACTTGACCCCTGGGCTTTTTGCCACAGTAGGACTCTGCCACCAGACAGGGGAGCTTTCCCCCTAAATATTGGGGTTTTCTCAGATGCTGGAGGTATTATATGGGTGCCCTCTGTGAGTTCTCCACACTCTCTGGCAGGCTAGACACACACCCCAGGACCGCTACCCTAGGCTGCAATCCAGATCCAAGCAGGTTAAAGCAAGAGCGATTATCCCTGAGACTGGTGCTTTGTCCCCCTACATTCTGCAGGCCAGGAGCTGAAGCTGCCATGTGGTGCTGGCTGGCTGTGCTGGCAGCTCAAAGGCTTCTCACCCTGGGGGCAAAAGCCAGGCACTCCCACTTACTGGGTCCCAAAGTCCAGACTGCACTGACCTCTCACTTTGTCCTTCACATCTATGTGTTGATAAATCTGGAAAGGGCCACAGCTGCTGCTGATCTGGAGTCCCTCTGGCTGGTGGCTGGTCAGGCCCGCCCTGGGGCTAAAGCCTCTGTGTGGAGCTGGGCTCGGCTCCCAGAGCTCTGCGCTGGCTGATTTCTGCTGGCCTGCCAGGCTGTCCTCAGCAGGAGGTTAAGCTTCTCTGTGTCATTTTGTGGGTTCTGCCGCTCCAAAGTTTGTTTAGAGTCCCCTTTTTACATGGATTGGGGAAGATGAAAGCGGGAGCAGTGGGGAGGTCCTGCTTCTACTCCACCATCTTGACTCTGCCACCCCCCAAAACTGATCATATTTTAATTTACAAGAAATGATGTGAGAGTTATCCTATATCATTTTCCATGTATAGTTCATATCCCTGACCTCTTTGAACAACAATCAAAAGCTAGGAGAATGAACACAAATGAGAAAAATATATAAAATGAAAATGAAACAATTCAGTACTGATCTATTAAAATAAGTTGTTGATAATGGAAATGGATTACACACTGAAATTAAGGACATAGAAACAGAATATAATAATTTCATACAGAAGGTAAACAGATATAAATTGTCATGTCCAAGAGAGTAAAGAAGCCTAAAAAATCACTTTAATAAACATATGATTTACTTTTCAAGTGGAAAGAGAGAGAGAAATGGCAGCCAAGAGCACTGACAGTTTAGAATATCAACTTGTTTGTAAAATCTTATGGAGAAGTTTTATGTGTGATTATTAATAGTATCACTTCACAAAACGGAAAGGAAGGAAGGATAAAATAAATTTAAAGAAATCTTGCAGAGAGACCAAAATAAGCAGTCATTCTGTGGGCATTTAAGAGTGAGAGGAGAACAACTGAAGCAAAATGGAAAACATCTGCAAATTATTTTGTAACAAACTTTCTTCACCACAAACGACCAAAGACTCACCTGGATTCTAAATTCATGGTCTCAGATATACTTAGACTTGATGTAAATGGCACCAAAGAAAACAGAGATAAGCTTCAGCCCCTGGATTAGACCAAGTATGCTTAAAGGAGATCTGTGTTTGAAGCAACATAATTTTGAGAATGTTGAGAGATAAACCAAGAATGGAATCCAAAAGAGGAAATGTACCAAGCTATAGAAAAAGTCTCAGACCTTATTCATATCAAAAAGTGACCAAGAAAACATCAACAACTATTGACCTAGACTATTTTCTTCTAAGTGCACAATGAGACCTTTTTTGTTTAGACCATGAATAAGACATTCTCAAGTGATAGTCTTCAGTACATCACATCTTTACCTGCATGAAACTGACTAAAGATATAGAAAAGATAACACTTCATAATTAATCTCACAAGTTATGAAGTTGTTCATATTCAATAGGATTGTTGATTATTTTTAAAAAATCTGATTCAGTACAGCAAAATGACAACTTTAAAAGCTCTCTTTCAACCAGATGTCTCCTATCCATCTTGAAATGATTCACAATTTTCTTAAAGCTATTACAAAGATAATCTTGTTAGGTGACCCTTTGCTCATAATTATCAGTAGAGGTGTAAAGCAAGAAAACATATGCTCATGAAAGGTATTCACAATTGTGATAGAGGAGTTCCAGTTGAAGGATTGCCTTTAGATAGTGCAGATACTCATTTATAGATGACATTATACTGATTACCTAAATCCCTGGAATATTATAGGATCTCCTGGATGAGATCTGTAAACACTTAAAGCATTTTTCCTAACCATGGACACAGGGAAAATTATTCTGATGAAGCTTGTCTATTGTCCACATTATGACATGCAGCTGGATGGACAGACTGTAGGGATCTATCTGTCTGTTTATCTATCTATCTATCTATCAACCTATCATCTATCTTTCTATCTTTTTATCATCTTTCTACATTTCTATCTACCTACCTACCTATTTATTTATCTACACAATACATATATCTATCTATATATATATTGTAAAAACAGTATATTTGGGCAAAATTTTGGGACTAGAATTAAACAGGTGAAGAAGAGAAGGCTAGGCTGCCTTCAGGAAATCACAAAGTTTCTTTAGCAACCCCTAAGTTCTTTCAGGAAAAAAGGCATATTAAAATGCCAGTTTCTTACTGTGATAGTTATATGACTGTGAGTCATAGAATACTACAATCTCTGAAGAATTAGAAAAAAGGTTTTATCTATTGGAAAATGGAGAGGTCTTTGGTGGATGTGAACAGGTTGCAACATATAACATATAGCAACATGCAACTATATAACAACAGTCAATGAAGTTCAAAGAAGAAGCAGAGTAAAGGGATGTACCAGAGAAAGCTATAATAAAAAATGGGTTGGGAACATGGCAAGAAAAAGGATATCTGGCATACACACTTAGTACTCCATTGGTATCCTTTAAAAATTAGGAGAAAGGGGTGGCTAGGTGGTACAGTGAATAGAGCACTGGCCCTGGAGTTAGAAGGACCTGAGTTCAAATCCGGCCTCAGATGCTTAACACAAAAACTAGCTGTGTGACTTTGGGCAAGTCACTTAACCCCAATTGTCCTACAAAAAGCAAAAATAAATAAATAAAATAAAATAAAAATTAGGAGAAAGTGAGAAATCGAAGCAGTTTTTTAGACAGGCCTATTATAGTGAACTTCAGGACATGGACAAGAGTTCCCCATGGTGAACAGGCACAGATGGATTATAATCTGCATTATCAAAGGGAATGCCTCAAGTCACTGATCAACCAGTAAGCATTACTTCAGCACTCACTCTGTGCTCACACAGCACTTACATTCTAAGAGGGGAGATAAGTATACATGTAAATATGTACAGAATAAATATAAATTGAATAAATGCAAATAAATATGAAGTAAAATATAAGGCAGATAGTGAAGCTGGTGGTATATTAGCAATTGGGGAGATCAGGAAAGGTTTCATTCAGAAGGTAGTATTTGAATGGCATCTTAAAGGAAGACAAGGATTTTGATAAGTGAGGTGAGGAGAGAGGATGTTGTAGATATTATTGACAGCAAGTACAAAGTCACACAGGTGGAAGACATGTCACAAATGAGCCACAGAGAAATGCTAGTTTTACTAGATCCAAAGTTTGGGAAGGGTAATAATGTATAGAGGGCCTGGAAGAATAAGTTGGGGCCAGATTGTGAAGGGTTTTAAAACTAAATAGAAGACTTAATATTTTATTCTAGAGGCAATAAGTTGTCACTGGTGTTTATTGATATAGATCTGCACTTAAAATTATTTTGGTAGCAATGTCTAGATGGACTGGAGTAGTGAGAGATGTAAAACAGGGGGACCAGTTAGGAGGTATTGCCACAATTCTGGAAGAGGTGATGAGAACCTAGACCAAAGGGGTTGTTGTCTGAGTAGAAAGAACAGATCAGATATGAAAAATGTTGTAGTAGTTCAAATGGCAAGATTAAACATCTGATGGGATATGTGGAGTAAAGTAGTGTGAGGGGAAGATGATAATGCTGAGATTACAAAACTGGGAGAGTTGAAGGCTGGTGGTACATTTGAAAGAGTTTGTTAAGCCTGGCAGGAAAAGGATTTGAAGAATAAGATAATGAGATCAGTTTGGACAGGTTGATTTTGAGATGTGTCCATAACGTCCAGTTTGAAATTCCAATCAGCATCTGGTAGTTTGAGGCTGAGGAAGATACTGAAGCTTTTAAATAAAGACCTGTGAGTAATCTGCCTAGTTAAACCCTAGTTAAAGAAGCTCATCAAGGTTCCAAAAGACAGTAGAGAGAGGAGGACCAAGGCAGCCTTGGGCTATACTCCCAGTTAGGGGGCATGATATTAATCATGATCCAACAAAGGAAACAAAGAAGGAGAAGAACCAAGAGAGTGATGTGTCACAAGAAAATAGGAGGCAAAAAGACCTAAGAGAAGAGGGTAATCGATGGTGCTAAATGCAGCAGATAGGGGAAGAAGCATGAAGACTGAGAAAGCCCGCTTGATTTGGCAATGAGAAGATCTTCGGAGAAAAGAGTTTCTAGCAAGTGATGAGGTTAAAAAACATATTACAGGGGAGTTAAAACAATGATCATAGAGTAAATTGTGGCAGTAAGTGTAGATAGTATTTTCAAGAAGTTTGGTTGTGAAAGGGAAGAGAGATGGAGGCTCACAACTTGAAGGGATGGTAGCATCTACAAAGACCTTTTAAAGGTTGGATAGATATGGGCATGTTTGAAGGCAAAAGGGACAGGGCCTATATAGCATAGAGAGAAACTGAAAATTGGAGAGAGATAAAGTAAGGATGATTGAGTTTGCAATCTACTAAGGAAAGCTGGAGGAGATATGATCAAGTACACAGAGATCAATGAAATCATAGATCTATTTGAATATTAAATTCGAAAAAATATACTTTTCACATTACCTACATCTGTGTCCAGACATTTAATAAAATATATTGTACAAGTCCTAATATTCTCTAGGGAGAATTTAGAGGTAGTATTGTAAAGCCAAAAAATCTCTGTGAAAGGAATTGTGATGGTGGTCCAGGCTGAGTTCAAGTCCTAAATCTGTAACTGGCTATTTGATGTTAGGCCAGTCTTTCAAGTACTCAGGGATTCAGTTTCACATCTATAAAATGAGGAATTTGAAATAGATAAATTTTTCCTAAGGCCCCTTTCAGGCTCAAAATTCTGTTTTATATAAATGTCATAGTGATCTTTAAAAAAATTTCCTTTTCTTCCTAGAAAGAGGATTCCCTATTTCCTTTTTGAAATTTATGGAATTTCTTTTCTAAGCTAAGTCTCTACTAGACCTAGAAGGGACTCTATATTTCTAGAGTGCCTAATTCGTCTCTGGTCCACCTTCCCGGTGGCATATGGGATAATTTTCATATTTCCATGTATTCATCAGTGACTATGGAGCTCTTGAGTCTCCACTGAGAACCAGCAGTACTGGTATACTAAAACTCTAAGTCCTATGCAATAGTCTAAAGCTGTGAATACTTGCACAGAGATCATTCAATCCTCTTAATCATTTGTCCCCCCACCTTTTTTAACCTATAACTGTTACTCATTTTAAAATCTTGTTATAAGAAAAGGCATTTTAAAAATTAGAAAACCCTCTATAAATATCAAATATTAATACATTTAAAGATGGAATATCAATTACTTTCTACAGAAGGGGAAAACCATGAAGTAAATATATGAATTAGGGTGATGTGCACCCTTTAAGTAATTTAAAAGTAAGACTCCCTTTCTTAACTGAGGGGACGGCACATGGGAAGGTTGGTTGAGCCTTAGCAATGAGTTTTACCTCCATAATATGATGTCACTTGATGAGAAGTGCAGAACTTTAAACACATCTGTGGCGATTCAAATTTATTTTCATTTGCATATGTGCACTCCTGGACTTAATCAGCTTGGAACATCTTAATTCATGAATTTGCTAATGGTCCTTCCTTTCTGCAGATTTTAGGCAGGGTTTTTGTCATTAGTTTCTGCTAAAGCACCAGAATGGGGTTCTCATTAGCAAATATAAAAAAGATACTTTTAATGATACCACACTATCTATTAAGCAAAATTAGAAATTTTGGATGGGGGAAGAAGGGGAAAAAAACAAAAAACTGAAAAAAAAATTGGCAGTAGTGTTATTATGAATGGAGAAACACTTTACCTAAACTCAGCAGCCAAAACAGGGCCTAGCACAGAATGGACCTTCAATTACCATTTGTTTCTTTTTGTATGCCCAAAGTCTAGCAAAGTGCTTTGAATATAGTGTCACTTAATCAAATTTGTTGGATTGCATTGAAATGGATTGGATTGGATTACCACTGAGTACTGGAAATTTAAGGGCTATTGAATGAGGCTGCTCTTGGGAACTGTACGGAGCAAGGAGTTCTTAGTCTTTGTATCATGGAGTCATTGGACTATCTGGTAAAGTGTATGGACTTCCTCTCAGAATAATGTTTTTAAAGGCATACACATAACATATAGGATTTCTAAGGAAACCAGTCATGTTGAAATAATTATCAAAATATTAAAAACAAAACAAACAATTTCACTGACCCAACATGAAGAACCCATGAGATAGAAATATGAACAGCGATGGATGATTTTAGAAGTTTGATTGCAGAGACATCAGCTATAGTCAGAGGAAAGCTGCTTCTTTTCCTAGAGAGTCTAGACTTTAGGTAGTGCCCTGTTCCCTGAATTAAAAAAAAAAGTGATAGGCCTCATTATTCTGTTGTTATATTCTATTCTAATAGTCAGAGTGGCCATAATTGCGTACTGGGTGGGCAGACCGTTAGACAGTTTCTTGGGGCCACCAGGCCCAAGAAGAGGTTCTGGTGTGTAGTCTACCAACTAATAGAAGGTGGTTTATTAGTTTGACAACTTATTATCACAAGGCCAATGTCAACATCACAACATAGATGTCCAAGTGATGATGTTTAATGTCACTGCATCCCTGTCATGCCGTCTGTGCCAATTTCAATCAATCAACAGTTAGATATGAAGGGACAACTAACATAAGACAGTGTGTGATAAGTGCTGAAGGAGCAGTACAGATAATAATGACTGGAGGAGTTAATAGGTCGGAAAGATCACAGAGCATGAACCTAGAAGACAGGAGACCTGGTTTCTAGTCCTTGCTCTGACAGTAATTAACTCTACGACTATGGGGAAGTCACTTACTTAATTTCATAGATTGGCAAACTGTGACCCAGAGGGGATTTAGACAAAATTAGTTCTAACGTTCCATTAGTTTTAAACTTCCATCTGGGGAGTTCATAGGAAGGCCTCATGGGGAAAGTACAATTTTAGCAGGGTCTTGAAAGCTGGTAGCATTTAACTAAGTGGAAAGGAAAGATTTGGCTAGTGAAGGTTATAAGGCACATTCATTTGAGCTATGTTTAGATGATAATATGACTAGTGAAGAGTAAGTGAGCATGCTTTTGTATGCTAGTGTTAATTACATGATGCTAATGGGATAGCGAGGTGGTGAGATGGATAGTGCTAAGCGTGGAGTCAGGAAGGCATCTTCCTGAGTTTAAATCTGGCCTCAGACACAAGCTCTGTGACCCTGGGTAAGTTGCTTAACCCTGTTGGACTCAGTTTCTTTATCTGTAAAATGAGCTGAAGAAGGAAATGGCAAGCCACTATGGTATCTTTGCCAAGAAAACCCCAGTGGGGACATGAAGAGTCAAATATAGCTGAAATGACTGAACAACCAACGATACTAATGTTGGCTGGTGCTAGCCCATTAAAATTGGCCACCTCCTCTCTAAGCAGAATACTTGTAATTCCTCTATAGTTAGGGGGCACACAGGATACCAGTATACCAATTATCTCCAGACATGTCCATTTATATCAGTAAAGGAGTTACTCCTTGCCAAAGAATATTTGGGGATTAGCCATTCTTCTTTCACTGTTGAGAAACTGGAGTTAGTTTTCTTTTCTTCATTCAATAAACCTTCACTGAATACATATTATGTGCCAGATATGGTCTACATCCATAGGTTATATAAAGGATACAAAGAAATTATCCTTGTCCTCCTGAAACTTATACTCTAGAATGAGAGGGAAGGAGTCTAAAACAAGAAAGAATGTGATAAGTATTTTAGAGGAACAAAGTATTATAGAAATTTTTAATAAAAGAGTGATAATATCGACAGAGAGGAGGAGATAAGGGAAAACTTTATGGATGACTTGGCATATGAATTGGCTGGTCCTTGAAGCATGAGTAGGATTTCAGCTGGCAGAAATGTGGCATGTAGGTGTAGGTAATTGGGAGCAAAGATGCATAAGTGCTTAATTGGGAATATATTTGGGGAATGGCAAGTAGCCCAGTTTGATTGGAATGTAGAGTGTACAAACAGAACAATGAGGAATAAATAAGATTGTCAAGGTAAGTTGGGGCCAGATAACAAAGGACTTTGAATGCTTGGGAGACAGGTAGGTGGTGCAGGGGATAGAGTTCTGGACCTGGAATTAGGAAGAGCTAAGTTCAAATGTCTTCTTAGTTGTGTGACACTTAACCTCTGTCTTCCTCAGTTTCCTGAACAACAAAATGGGAATAAAAATACCTCCCAGGGTTGATGTGAGGATTGAATGAGATAATATTTGTAAAGTGCTTGGTGTATAATGAGTATTTGTTTCCTTTCTTCCTAAGAAATATACTCTTTAAATCAGCTCAAAATGTTCCTTTATGTTCCTGGCCCTTATAGGTGATGCTATTGATTTTTCTTTGGAATAACTTTTTCAGACTGAATCAAACCTTTATCCTGACAAAGTACATAGACGATGACTTGGTTCCTTTTGACTGCTTTAGAACCACATATATGTACTTCTTAGTTCCATGTGTCCTGTACAACTCAGACTTCTGCTTTGGCAGTGGAAGGACGTAGGCATTAACTGCTCATTAAGTTACCAGCAAAATATTGTAATCCCCTTGGAATTCCCGACTATGGACAATGGCTGGCTGACAACTTGGTCTCTCAGTTCCTCTTTGTGTTGTTTATTCACCCTCTTGTTGTAAATTCTCAGTGACAAGTGATTTCTCTTGGACTTTCCTAATGATATGTTTAATAAGGGAAAGGATGGAAAACAAAGGGCATCGAGGATCACAAATATTTACATCTGGCAGGAGAGTTGGGAGGAAAAATGATTACAGCTGCCTTTGAAAGTTAATGTTATTAAAATGTTCAACATGAAGTTTCTATTTTAAATAAGAAACACTTGAAAGAAATGGTCAGGATTAACAGGAACTTAAATTGAAACCATGTTGGTTGGTAGGTAATAGAATGCTGGAGACAAACACTGCCTTGAATATAAAAGCATTCTTTTGCCCTAAGTTATGCGTTATGCGTGCGGCCCTGTTTAGGCCACTGGTATTTGATTTGGTTTGGCTTTTTCAGGAAACCAGGAGGAGGTCAGCAGCACCCACTTAAAGCCCCTGTTAAATGGTTTATTCCCTCCTTAAGCCTTTGTGTTGCTCACTTTATTAAACCTTTTTGAAATATTGGTCTGTAAATTTTGTTGATGATGCACCATCCCTATGCATGCCTTTTGGACTACTTTGCAAACTTGCATGTGATTGGGTCAGCAATGGGAGTAATAGAGTCAGCTTACAATGGAGGACCTTGTTAAAAGCCCCAGTTGGTGGGTAACAGTTCATTGTTTGGGCCATAGATTGTTAGCAGAAACACTGAGTGTTCCCATCTGGCATCTCCTTCAACCTGCATCTGTGCTGTCAACATACTGTAACTTTTTCTGCTGAACCATAGTCTCTGGCTGTAATTTTCTTAATGTGCACTGGAGCGTCAGTGCCGTTTATTAAAAAAATACTATATTGTATGATTGTATGCTACCCTATGATGGGCTTGGATGAGCTGGCACTAACTTAGAGACCTTTCAGATTTTTCTACCTATGACTCTATCCTGGCAATTCATAGATTTCCTTTGTAAACTTCAAAACTCTACAGGAACCTGGCTTTTTCAGAGTTTTGAAGAACAATCCATTTTGTGACTCCCCAAAGTGGATTCTTAGGTACTGACTAGGCATTTCCTTTATAATATAAAGTTAGATCTGGCTGGCATAAGCCTCAACACTCTCTCTCTCTCTCTCTCTCTCTCTCTCTCTCTCTCAAAAGGAAGCCATGATAGGGGCCATTTGTTGTGTGACACCTTATCTTTGTTGGGACAAATGAACTTCTGCTTCTCACTATTTTCTCATTCCTGACCTCTGGGCTTTGTCTCAATGCTTTGGTGTGCTTCTCCATATGGTTTGGAGTTGAGTTTCATGACCTCATCTACTTTAACTTGACTCATTTTATGGCTTCCACTCCTCCACATTGTTTTGGCTGTGGCATCTTCCAACTCTTTCGGCTGCCTATGGATCTCCCAATGAACCCAGACTAGCTTCCTGCTGGAAAATCTGTCCTTTCCTTCCCTCTTTCCTTCCTTTCTGTTTTATCTCCCAGAGCCTTGGACTTTTTGGTCCTCATCTCCTATCGGGGAATGCTTTGACACATTATGATGTCACAGAGGTATGGAGATATTGCCAACTTTTGCTTTGCATGGAAAACTCTTTTTGCTTTGTATGGTCCTGTGGAAACAGAATGATGCATAAAAGAACAGCTCACTCCTGTGGCTGAGGAAAATGTGACTTTATGGGCAAGGCTGATGTATTTGATAGAAAATCCAGCTCCTTCATATCTGGGTAGATTACACCAACTCTGCCCTATCCTTTCTTCCCCAATTATCTCCTAACCCATTAACCTCCAGACAAAATTTCCAGGTTGATGGAGATTTTTCTCAGGCTTACTTACTTAATACTATCTGTTTTTGATTCTCTGGCTGTGGGAGCAAATGTTGGAGGAGGACAAGATTGGGTTTCTATTGAACCATATAGAAGGGCAGGCCATGCATGATTTACCCAGTGTATTAGAGAGACTAGCCCTTACTAGACCAGATTGACAAATTAGTAGAAAAGCTCTAGCAGGCATTTGGCAATAGCCTCTAAAAGGAAGTTGGCAACCAAAGATTAAGGCAGCTCCAACAGGGGTGGGGTTTTCATGAGGCTACACCTACTCATTTTGAGTGCTCAGCCAGGATAATTCCTTGGGGGATTTCTTTTAGGAATGAACAGGACTATATGTAGGCATTAACCACCATGCCTGAATGAATGACTGGAGGAGTTGCTGTCTTTGTTGATATACAGGGCTTGGTCAGCCCCAACAAAGCCATTTTCAGCTACTGCTTCAGCCAACCCTGCTCTGTTTGAGCTAGGAAGCCCAAGAAATCAAGAGGAGGGAGCACTGACTCCCATGCATGGGGTGGATATGTCTGTTAGGAGACTTAATGTCTATTCTACAAATATGCTAGCCATTAACCTACTAACTTGACAAGAGACATGGGAAATCCAGTAGAATCCAAGCATTTCTAATAGAATATAAGCTTTCTGAGGATAGTAACTTTTATTCTGCTTTCATATAGATCATGGTCCCAGTATACTGTGCAGCACATAGTAGGTATTTAATAAATGCTGTCATTTATCCATTCCATGGATAAAAGCATAGAAGGATGTATGCTCATTAAATTGACAAATTACGTAAAGCTGAGAGGGGTAATTAATATACTGGATGATAGAATCAGGAACCAAAGAGTTCTTGACAAGGCAGAAGACTGGCCTGAATCTAATTAGATGAAATAAAATATGGATAAAAATAGCATTATTTCCCTTATGAGCATTTTTTAAAACTCTTACCCGTCCCAACTTTTCATTAACAAACAATAACAACCATTTAGTTAAGGAGAAAGTCTGGGAAAAATACATACGAATAATTTAAAGGTAAGTGGGAGTTTGGAAACAGTAGTTAGTGGTAGGGGTGCCCTTCTTGAGTCATTTCTTGTAAATTACATAGTTTCCTCTCTCAAAGAAATTTAGATAGGTAGAAATCATTGAATTTTCATTTTCATTCTACATCTCCTGAAAGAAAAAAGGAGGATGTGAACTATGGAGATGCTTAAGGATTAGATAAGCATTAGATAATCACAAACTACTCCAGAATTTGAGCTATGAGGAACTTTCATTTATAAACTTGGAAACAAACAGAACTAATTGCATTTTATGATGTCTGAACCAGCCCAAACCAAAGGTTTCATTATATTTTTGATGGGGTGTATGCTTCATCAGGTTCAATATTTGCTTTTAGGGTCCCTCTAGTTTCATGTCTTTATATTTAGTGCTTGTCAACCCTATGTATCTGGTACCTACTCAGAGCTCTTCTGGCATACCTTTGCTGCTCTTTTGATCTTCAGTGTGGTATGGCCTCAAGAAAGGCAGTGCTTTGTGCTCTTGACCTTGTTAATACCCCTCATTTGCTCTTTTATTAATGAATTTCATCATCCATATTGATAGTCCCTTAAACTCCCTAACTGTCTAATTCCCTAGTTTCCTTAAATCCCATGATCCATTCCCTCATTGTGATTTAGCACCACATAGAGATGTCACAGAATAGATTTACCATTATCTGTAAGTGTTATACCTCCCTAATTAAAATCTCTGACATTCTTCTATCTGACCATAATCTATCATTCTATCTCTTTCTATGCGCTACCCTTCCTAAACACAACATTTATTGCCCTCATCAAGGCCTCTAACAACTTTACCCTTCAGTACATGCTCAGGCTATTACCTGTTTGCTGACTTAAGTCCCCTCCTTCTCCAATCTTGACCACTGAGGAGCCAATTCAATGTTACATCATTCTCTACTTTCAAATCTCTCATCCTTATGACCTATTACTGTTCATCCCTTGCAAAACATCTGCCTTGGATTACCTCCACTAACCACCTCTTCCCATTCTAGCCATGTGCTTCTCAACAGAGCTGCAGGAGTTACACAATGCCAGCTAGGTATATTATAATTTCAAGTTATCAAACTTCAACTGAGGTCTCACTGCAGCAAGGCAGTCCTTTTTTTCTTCCCCGATTTATTCCCAATCTTACTCCCCATAAAAGCTTTTTTCTAAATCTTCTCTCTTTTCAAGCATTCTATACTTTCCCTTACACTCACCCCTTAGCAATGGACTTCTGCTCTTTACTTTATTGAAAAAACTGGGACCATTCAATATGAACTTCCCTTTTCCTCTTATGTATTATTTTCTTGACAAAACATCACTAACTCCTCCTGTATCCTCAGTCTCTGATAAGGTGTTCGTTCCTTCTCTTTGCCAAGGCCAGTCCCTCTACATGTGCCCTTAATTGCACCACTCCCATCTTCTCCACCAGATTTCAATCTCAAAGTCCCCTCCCCTCTCTTGAATCTTTGATGTCTCCTTAACTCCTTGCTCCTTATTTTCAATTAGGTTCACATCTTCCCCACCCTTAAAAACCTTTCACTACTATCCCTTCAAGCCATTGCCCTATATCTTTCATTCATTTCACAACAAAGCTTCTAGAATAAATTGTCTACACTTGTTGCCTTTGCTCTCTCTCCTCTCATACCTCAGTCCTTTTCACACATTTGTCCTTTGACCCCATCACTCAACAGAAGTTGTTCTCTCCAAAGTTACCAATGAACTGAACAATCTTCTTTTCTTAGTCCTCGCCTTTGTTCACCTATCTCCTACATTTGACACTCAATCACCCTCTCCTCAAGTATACTTTCTTCTCTATGGGATTTTATCACAATATTCTCTGCTGGTTATCTTCTTACTTGTCTAGCCACTCCCCAATCTCTTGCTGATTTCATCTGGATCATTCCACAGCATTTAGCACAGTGCATCTGTATCCCCAACACTACCTGTCTGCCACTACTCAGTTTCTTTGGCACATGTGGGTAGTCTCCAATGTGCTCTGAACTAGGTCCCCTGATATTCTCTCTTGTTACTCTCCCTATTCGTAACTTCATTAGTTTCCATGGGTCTAACTATGTCATTTCTATGTTAATGACTATATATCCAGTCCAAGTTTCTCCCCCAGACTTCAATTTCACATCACCGGTTGCCCACTGGACATTTCAAAGTGCATATCTAAGAGATAGCTTAAACTCAACATGTCCTAAACAACTCATCATCTTTCGCCCTGCACAAACTTACCCCTCTTAGTCTTATGTTTGTTGAAAGCACCACCATTCATCCACTCTTCTAGGTTTATAACCAGCATTTTCTTTGAGTCCTTAATTTCCCACATCCCATATATCTAACCAATTGCCAAATCTTGCCATTGCTAACTAAACTTCACATCTCTCACATTTGAGTAGTCTTTACTTACACATCTACCACCAACTGTAAGCCCTTACTACTTCCTACATGGAGTATTGCAATAGCCTCCCAATGGTTTCACTGCCTCTAGTTGTTTTTGTTTTTTTTATCCACTCTAGTCTTTCCTTCATACAACTTCCAAAATGAATTTTCTTAAGTGCAGGTCTAGCCATGTCACTTTACTATTCCACAAGCTTCAGTACCTCTCTATTGCCTCTAGAAGAAAATATAAACAGAGATTAGGTGAGTGTGATGGTGCATGTGGGGAGAGAGACAGAGAGAGGAAGACACTCACACACATACACACAAAGAGAGAGAGACAGAGAGAGAGAGAGAGAGAGAGAGAGAGACAGAGAGACAGAGAGAGAGAGACAGACAGACAGACAGACAGAGACAGACAGAGACAGAGACACAGAATAGAGGAAAGGAAGGAAACAAAAGATAAAGAAAATAGAAAATGGGTAGAGGTCATAGTGGGTATGAAGACCAGAGTTAGAAGTTGTAAGAAAGAGGGGAAAATGGAATGACAAATGCTTATGATCAGATAAAGGAATTTGAGAATTTATGAACATGAAAGTGGAACACATGTGGTGATAACATTCAAGGGTATGGTCATCTCTGTCAGTATTTCTATGTGTGAGGTAGAATAGTTCATGCAAAACAAACAAACTGAAGAACTGGAAATTTAGAGTATATGAAGGTGTGTCAGTATGTATGTTGATGTCCTCTAACATGAAAGCAGGAGTTGAAGAGGGGAGAAAGGCCATGAACCAGGCATCAAACACTTTAAGGAAGGTAGGAAACATCCAGGAGATTCGTAGATAACAGCTACCAGAAATCTTGATTGGGTGATAAATATGAATTGAATGAACTTCAGAACAAGAAAGGTTGCTGAGGCATGTTAGTAGAGGAGGAGTCTGGAAATACAATGGGAAGCAAGGAGTATTCTGACTTTGTGGGGGAAGTGGTATGATCAAAAGAGCAATGGGAATGGCAACCAGGAGTCCTACGTCTTCAGGAGGGAGCCAGGCCTCAGTCCACAGAGAAAGATGGAAGAAGTAAGAAAGGAAAAGTTTTAAGAGGAAAGCAACTTTGTCACCTACAGAGCAAGTATCCTTGATAGCACACTGAAAGAGGTAGGTAGATCTGAAAAAGAATATTGTGGGGAGGGAAGGTGAAGGGTAATGGGAATAAGGGGATGAGGTTTGTACAATGATAGCCAAAGGTTCAGAATCACTTGGATAAGAAGATTATGTCAACGTGGCTAATCTTTGAGGAATGAGTTCAGGCAAACTATCATCCTCAGAGGGCAAGGCAAATGCTGTGAGGTGGGACCGGTTATTGTGGCAGTATGGAGTTGGATTCCAGAAGGTAAGTGAACAGTATAGATGAGACTTGAGATGATATGGTGGATTTAGATAAGGGAAACTTTTCCCTGGTGCAAGACAACTGATGAAGACTTTGAAAAGTGCATTGGATTTGGGTATTAGGAGATCACTGATAAATTTGGAGAGACTAGTTTTAATTGAATGATTACATGGTGTACAATAGGGTGAGAAGTGAATATGAGGAAAGCAAGTAGGGACAATAAGTTTAGACTCATTTTTACTATGAGTTTTACTCTGAAAGGAAAGAGAGCTAAAGGATGATCACTTGAGGAAATGATGGTTTCAAATGAAGATCCATATAGTATAGGGGTTGTATAGGTATGTTTGAAAGCAGCAATGAAGGAACCAATGAATCAAAAGGGTCACACAAAAGAGAATAAAAATTAGAAAAAGAGAGCATTGATCTAAAGTGCAATATTCAAGAAATGAGGGATAGGGAAATGAGGAGAGGGATGGATGGGATCAAGTATGTAAGTAAAAGAATTAGCCTTGGTGAAGAGAGGGACACCCTCTTTTTCAGAAATGGGTAAATGAGAAGAGTATGGGAGATGATGACAAGGTATTTTCAAGTGTAGAGTAGGGAAGAATAGGGAACTCATGGTAAATAGTCTCTATTGTTTCAGCAAAATATGAGACAAGGTCTTCTGCTGAGAGAATAGTGGTAATGGGTGCTTAAAGAGAGTTGAGAAATTTTGTAATAATGAGACAAGTTTGGGGAATACAAATGGAAGTGAAGGAGGGAAGAGTAAAAGGACAAATCAGTTGAAATTAGAATAAGTGAATTTATAGTGTATCCATTTAACATGATTATGTGACTTCTTTTCTGTAGCACCCAGTCAGCAATGTTTGAACTGGAGTAGAAAAGGTTAGTGGTGGTGGGTAGTCTGATGTTGGGATTTGGCAAGGCAGGGGCAGTCACAGAGCAAGGTGGGGGGAAGGGAGATATTAAAAAGTAGAGCAGATAGATATGAGAGGGTGCTAAACCTTGCTTAAAGATCCCTAAAGGCTGCATATTAACTTAGAAAATCACATGTCAACATTATCTATGTTCTACTCTAATTTAATTTATTTTGTTAAGTATTTCCTGATTACTTTTTAATCTTAGTTTTGTATATTTGGGAATATTGTGGGTGTCAATGCTGTTTGGGGGCTGCATATGTGACACTTCTGGAATAGCTGTTATTGTTAACTTGTTTCAGTTGTGTCCAACTCTTCATGACCCAATTTGAGATTTTCTTGGCAAAGATACTGGAGTGGTTTGCCATTTCCTTCTCCAGCTCATGTTATAGATGCTGTACTAAGATGAACATGGTTAAGTGACTTGCTGTGATAGTAATGGCAATTAAAGATTCCCCTGTATTGGCTTGGTTTT
>NW_027187266.1:1646093-1659697 GCF_028583685.1 Petaurus breviceps papuanus
ATAAAATAGAGAGCACCTATGCTGGTATTTTGAACCTGGGAAGTTGCACTTGCCCAGGGTCACACAGCTAGTAAGTGTCTGAATCTAGCCTTGAACTTGTGATTAGTCTTCCTGATTTTGAACCCAATGCACTATCCACTGTGTCAAGATCAATATAAAGGTGAATTGGTTCAAATGAGATATTTGTAAAAGTTCTTTGTACAGTACCTAGCACATAGTAGGTACCATAGAAATGCTAGCTATCATCATCATTATTTGATAATGATAATGATGATACTGATCATGATATCAGGAACAGGAATGAAGAAGAGTGAAGTGAGACAGGGGATGGTTTGAGTGATCATAGAAAGATGTGGGGAATGGAGATCACAGTGAAGATGAAGAATAGGTGCATAAAGAATCAATATCAATGAATTCACAAATCTTTGGTGAGGGAGAGTGGTGGTAGAATGTCTCTCCTAGAGTATATAATAGAGAACAGAACATGGTAATCATTTAATAAATATTTACTGAAAAAAGAATTCTTTTTGGGTCTGGGTTGGACCAGATGTCCACCGAACTCCCTTCCAGTACTAGAAATCTTATAATACTGTCCTGAGCAGGGAGCAAGCCTTAGACCAACAGTCTAGGCCCTCACCCTTAGGCCCAGTGGGAATTCCAAAGTCACCAGCAGGAGCTCTGAGGTTGCCCCTTTCCTGATAAACCCCTGTGAAAGAATAAAACACTCAGGCTGTGACAGCACAGTACTGCTCTCCACCCTGAGGTGGCCCAGTGCTGATGGAGCATGGGAAGAGGACTCCTTGCTGCAAGGTGGGGATGAGTGTTCTTTGTTCTATGTGGATCTCCATTCATCCTCCCCTTGATTACTGCTGGTGTAAGTGTGTGTGTGTGTGTGTGTGTGTGTGTGTGTGTGTGTGTGTGTGTGGTGTGTACCCTGCTAAGCCACTAGACTGCACTGCCCCATCAGTCCCACCCCTGTAACTTTGCCTGCAAGACTAACAAACTGCTGTAGTGATCAGACAAAAAAAAATTAAGCTACTGATTGAATTTTCTCCCTACCCTTAAACTGATTACTATAAGATTTTAAAGAATGGATCATGTTTTATGTTTATCTGTACCCATAGTGCATTACATGTAGTTTTTTAATAGTCAAGTTAATAATTGCTGATAGCTATTAGTATAAAATAAGATGGGGACTAGAACTCAGATTTAATTGGCTCAAGGAATTTCCAGATAAGGAAACTCAAATAATGTAGTGTAAGCCTAGAGCTTCAAGAGATCAATTGACTTTCCCTGAGTCATCAGCCATAACATGTAAGAGGTGAGACTTGTCCAAGAAACTGCCCAGAACTTCTGAACACAGAAAACAAAGTGCCATTCCAAAGAATTCACAGATCACCTACAAAAAAGAAAAAAAAAAGAAGGGAAAAGAAAACCCACGTTGTAAACTCCAAGACATATAATGGTTAAATTTAACAATTCTAATGGCATCTTATTCTCCAAGTTTCCAGGAGAAAGATCTTCAAATATAGAGGAAAGGAAATTTGAACACAAGGCAATAATTATGTACCCACCAGAAAATGGAGGAAGGAATTGAATATAATTGGAAAAGTAATGGAGCTTAAAATTCAATTCAAAGTGACATTCTCTGCAAACCTGAGTTTGATCATCAATGAAAATAATAGCAGAAACAATTCATTATGACCAAGCAGGATTTAAATCAAACAATGTAGTTTACCGAATTAAAAACAAAACACCCTAAAAGACATGATTATTTCAAGAGATTCAGGGAAAGCATTTTACACATACAAAACTCCTTTATGCTAAAAATCCATAAACGAAAACAGGCATAGAGAGAACTTTTTAATATTATGTAAAAGCACCTCTTTAAAAACCAAAAGCAAATAATGAGGATACCCTAGAAGCCTCCCCAATAAAGTCAAAAGTAAAGCAAGAATGTCCACTTTCCCCACTATTAATTTGATAAAGTTTTGGAAATATTAGTAATAACAATAAAACAAAAAAGCATAAAGACAGTTAAAGCAAAGATAAAACTATACCTATTTGCTGATGATATGATTGCATGAAAAATCCCAAGGAATCAGTATCAGTATAAATTGAGAAAATTAATAGATTCAGCAATGTTACAGAGTACAGAATAAACCCTGACAGATCAACCACATTTCTATATAATAATAACAAAATCCAAGAGACAGTAACAGAAAGGGAAATCCCAGTCTAAATAAGTACAAAGTGAATAAATTATCTGGCGACCAATTTACCAAAGAACACAAAAGTTGGAAGAATATTCCATGCTCATGGTTGGGCTGTCCCAATACAATACAAAATGACAATATTATACAAATTAATCTGCAGTTTTAATGCTATGCCAATCATATTATCAAGGGGATACTTTATAGAACTTGGTAAAATAACAAATTCATTTGGAAAATAAAAGATCTAGACTATCAAAGGAATAACAAAAAGAATTAGGGATAAAGGTGGAAGGTACTTCAACACCTCAAACTGTGTTATAAAGCAAAATAATTTGATATTAGTTTAAAAATAGAGAGCTTATCAATGGAAAAGATGAGACCAGGGTCAATCAAGAACAATGAAACACAATAATCATGAATTCAATAACCAGAAAACATCAATTGCTAGGAAAAGCAATTTTCATTAATAGCTTGCAATTATTTTAAGAACTATTTGTTCATATACTCTGCTATTTCTCCATTAGAGAATGAATTTTAGTTACACAGAGACAACATTAGTCTGTGTGTTGATATGTGTGTATGTAACCAAAAGCCATTCTCCAGCTGAGATGCAGCCAAAGGATATGAACAAATAATTCTCAATTAATAAACATTTATTAAATGCTAACATTTGCCAGACACTGTGCTGAGTTCTGGGATACAAAAAGATGCAAAAAACAGATCCTTTCCTCAAAGAGTTTATAATCTAATAGTTTTCAAAAGAAGAATTTGCAAGCTATTAATGAAATAGTGCATCACATCACTAATAATCAGAGAAACATAAAATAATTTTGAGCTTTCACCTCACACCCTGCAAATTGACAAATATGTCAAAAAATGAGAATGGTCAATGTGGGAATTATGGGAATGTGTATACTGCACTGTTGTTGGTGGAGCTATTGATCAGTAGGTCCATTTTGGAAAACCATTTGGAATTATGAAAATAAAGTTAATAAAAAGTTCATTTTCTATGACCTAGAGATTCCACTGCTAAATTAAGATACCAAGGATGCCATTTATAAAAAAAGAAATCCCCGCATTTCCTGAAATATTTACATAGTGTTAATGATGAATCCTATGAGGTGGTTGCATGTATTCTAATGTGCAGTATTGAAGTTATAGTTTTGTAAAATATGGTAATTTTTTCCAGACCAATGGAAATATTCAGGAGAAATTTGAATAATGCAATTATTTCATAATATTCATTTTTCAATTATTGAGATCTAACTCTACTATAAGAAATTATATGAATAAAGAAAAAACATGGAAATATTTACATGAACTGATGCAGAGTGAAATAGGCAAAATCAACAAAACAAAATACACAGACACTACAATAATATAAATGGAAAGAACAACCACATACCATTTAATTTGAATATTGCAAAATCACAAAGAAGTAGCACAGCTCCAAATAAGACATATAGAACACATAATGGAACACTCCCTCACCTCACTCCTTTGCAGAGGTGCAATTTTTGTTAATGTGGTACATTGCATTTTTTTTTTACTTTTTCGATACATTGATCAGTTTTGCTGATTTTTTTTTATCTTTTAATTTTTGCTTTAAAAATATTATTTCTTATATAGATTGGTTTCCAGGGAAAAGGGGAAGGAATATTGGAAAAATTTTGGTGATGTAAAATACATAATATATCTCTCAATTAAGTGCATTTATAAAATTATCAAACTTATTAAATAATTACTCATTTCTGAGCATGAGCTTTACTATAACATAAGCTTTTGAAACATGGAATACAATTTATAGTCCCATTGGCACTTTTTCCCAAGGAGTTATTAAAAGTACCAAAAGTCCTTTAAGAATGGTGATGGGTGTCCTATTCAAATGTTTTTCAACTCAGATAAATTCAACCAATATTTATTAAGTTCTTTCTCTATTCAGAGAATAGAGAAATACTAAGGACTAGGTTAGACCTAAAACTCAAATGTAACACTTCCTATCCTCACAATATTTATTATCTAAAAAAGGGATATTTGCATATACTACAGCACAATACAGTACACCATAATCCCATAAAGGACTGCCAATTTTTTTTAACCCTGTGATTTGGGAATCATGACAGAAGTAGCTACCAATAGAGGTTGAGAAAGAAGTGGTATCTTCAGAGGAAAGAAATTTCTATTGAAAAGAAGAGGATTTCCCCCCTTCTCTCCTTTTTATTTCACTTGGAGATAGGTAGGGCAGAGATTATGTTTCTGTCATGTAGGAAACTCAGACTCAAAGGATGACTTGCCAGGAATCATATAGTTGAAGAATATGAATAATAATTGATATTGGAGACAGTATGCCTAATTTCAGTGCATTTCCTCTTGTACTGTGCTATGATGCTGGCTGGATCTTGCAAAGTAATAAGCAATATGCTTGGGTAGATTAATTCAATTATGAAAGGAGTAACTCTTTGGGAAACTTTGAGTTACACTAGAGGTGAGTCTATCTCCTGCTGATTTCCCTTAGTTAAAAACAAAGCAATTTGTAGTTGAAACAACCTTCTAATCTTAGCCATCTGCCTCTCACTGTCTTTTTGTTCCCCAGGACTACAAGTCCAAGCTTTAACACAGGATTGCAAGCTAGATAAAATGACGCTCTTTGTGTTTCCAAAGTAGGAGAGATTGTGCCAGAGATCTAATCAGGTGGTGACACGGAGGACTAGAAAAAGATGTTTATGGACATGGAAAAGGTACATCTCCAAGTGCTCAGTGCCAGCTCTCTGTTTGCAGTCTAAGTTTCAGTAGCGAGCAAAAATTTAAAATGTGTTTGCAACTGTGCTAGTTCTTCAAAGAGTAGAGCAGATAATGCAAAGTGGAAAGTCCTGCAGGGGCCTAGAAATGCAGGCATTTTTCTGTGAAGTTTTAACATCATTTATCCATTTGCAGGCATTCTATAATGAAGATGGAAGGTCTGGGTTGTTAAAGAGTGCCAAGATTGAAACTGGTCTTCTGTTAGTGTGCTTTTGATTGCACAATAGTCTGGAACTACCAGGGCTGGGAATACACTAGGGATCCCAGACAGAGATACTCTAATTGAAGGCTAAATGTCATTGAATAATCATCATGTTAATCAGGTAGCACAATCTTATTTTAATAAACCTGGGTTAACCGAAACTCTGGATTAAGTTCTAAGACATCACGGGACAGCAACTTAAATCAATTGGTTTATTAGACAACAATGATAATATAATATTAATTATATTACCTTACAATTATGTAGTTCTCTACCAATTATTTAAAAATATGTCATGTGTATTAATTATCTCATCCGACCAATGAGAATTGACTCAGATCTTACCTACTATGTTCCATTACAACCTCTGAGCCTGTACACTTACCTTTTAAGGTTAATATAAGGAAATACGTTTTGTTAACTTTAAGGTATCATAAAGAAAGGAGTTGTTATTACAATTTTAGTTTGAAAAACTTCGTAGTCATTCAAATTAAAAAAAAGTTACAAAGAACTTTGCTACTGTGTCTCTATCCTCTATCAGTCAAATATAAGCTCTTTGTGAGCAAGATTTTTTTTTCATTTTTTTCTGCACATGTTTGTAGCCCTAACATAATATAGTCGCTTGCATTTAATAGACACTTAGTAAATGCTTTTGGAAATGCATTAGATGGGATTGATACCAACTGCCCATTTAGGACAAAAAAATTGTGATTACATTTGAATTTCAAGGACATTTTGAATAGAATCAAAGCCCAGTCCAGAATCATAGGATTTGAGATAGAAAGGTCCTGAGAAATCTTCTAAACTAATTCCATCATTTTGTAGGTGAGGGAATTGAGAGAGATCAAATAATTTGCTTAAATTCACACAGTCATCTAATGAGCCATCTTCAGTATCTAGGTTTCCTCAGTACTGCTACTGTCAGTTTTCCAATAAACCAATATAATAAATTATAAGGGCTGAATATGAAAATTTGTTTTGCTTAACTATAATAATTGTCACAAGGGCTTTGATTTTTCTTTTTCCAGTTGGGGGATGTGGAAAAGAGAAATATTAATGCTTAATAATTGAAAATAAGATTTAATTTTTTAAATTTAAAGACTCTTAAACTTCTTTAGGGAAGAAATATTTCATAACTCATCTTGTTATAGAGGGTTAGTATCAATTTTGTGCTGCCAACCAGGTCTCTGGCTCCTACCTGATTATGTAACTGCCTATGACCTGGGTCCTTAAATACATGTGAATGTCTCTGTATTTTTTTCATGACTTGGCTTAGTATTTTTCTCCAACTATCTTAATATCCTCTGTTTATATATCAGTATTGTTAGGATCAGACTTTAACATCTAAAGGATCCATGTCTAAGAAGTACGTTGAAAAAAATTACATGTAATTGGATGCCAAAAAGAAAAAAGAGAAAAGAAAGCTTTTTATTTATTCCTCCACTGGTAGGTCAGGGGAATGACACAAATAATATCTATCTGTATTTAAGCAATGTATGTAACAGCCAATTTCATACTGTCCTTGTGGCTGAGACAGAGAGGTATGGGCTAGATAAAAGTGCATGTTGGTACACTGAGAACTAGTTGAATGATTAGACCTAAAGAGCAATCAACATCAGTCTGGGGAGAGTTCTTTAAAATGGTACTTGGAGCTTTAATTGGCTCTAGTATGCTCAATATATTTTATTGTGTTTGTATAAAGGGAAAGATGACATGCTGTATGTCAGATTTTCATATGAAAGGACAGATAAATAACACACTGGGTGATGGAGTCAGAATCCAAAAATGATATCATAATGCTAAAAGTTAGAACCAATTCCAATTACTGAAGGTTAAATAAGGATAAATATAAAGTCCTATAGCTGTGCTCAAGAAACAGTGTGATGGGGAAAGAATAGCTAGATAACAATTCATGTGAAAAAAGATGAGTTTTTAGTGTACTACAAGCACAATACGAATCAATTGTACATGACATGGTAGCCCAACATTAGCTTATACTTCATCTGTATTAAGATAATCACAGTGTTTTGAATAAAATATTGTTTCTGTTATACTTTGCCTTGGTCAGATCATATCTTGAGTATATTGTTCTAATCTGATTACCATCTATTAATAAGGACATTGAATGTATTAAATCCAAAGAAGAGTGACCAAGATGATCAGAGGTCTGGAGAACATGCTACATAAGTATGAGTTCATGGAACTGAGGACATCTATTCTGGATAAAAGAAAAATTATTGGGAAATGATAGTTGTCTTCAAATACTGTTACGTGAAGAGAGATTAGATTTTTTTTTCTCACTTTATGCTAAAGGTAAGAGCTTGGATCAATGAGTGGAAGCTGGAAAAGGTCAGATTTTGTTTTGGGGAAAAAAAGCTTCCTGGTGGTTATAGTTGATCAAAAAAAGTAACGAGTTACTTGGTATATGCCTTGTTCAGAGAAAATCTTCAAATGGGGGCTGCATGACCACTTGTCCCAGATGCTGCAGAGGGCGCTGTTGTTCAGGTGCAGGATGGATATGTGATCTCCAAAGTCCCTTCCAACTATGTTTCTTTGATTCTGTTTACTTTGGCTTCTCCTTATAACTCCCAAATCCAATCAACCTCTAATTCCTCTTAATACATCACACACAATGTCTCTACTCTAGTTTTTATTCTTATAACTGTCAACTTATTTAAATCCCTATTGTCTCATGCCTGGATTAATATTTCCTATATGGTCTTTCTTCTATAGTTTGTGCCCCTTCCATGGCATCATGCATATTGCCACCAGGGAAATCATAAGATGCATTTTGCCCAGGTCATTTCTTTCCTTGATAACTTTCAGTGACTGCTCTCTCCATTTACTACCTTTGTAGTACCAGAATATTAGTACCAGAATAGTCCAGAATGCTTAACTTGGTATTCAATATCTTTACAATCTGTTCAAGCCTACTTTTCAAATCTTATTTTCTGTTGCATTCAAACACAAACCCCATCAGTGTTACTGCCAGCCAGATTGTTCCATTTATTGTCACCTGTCTACATTGGCTTATGCCTTACCCTATATGCTTGAAATATCTTGCTCTGAGCTCTCTTCTATGTATACCGAATTCCATTCTTCATTAAAGACTCAAATCAAATATCTCTTCCTTCATAAATCTTTTATTAATCACTTGCCAAGGACCATTGCTGGGAATAGAGGGATTTCAAGGAAGAAATAGATTACTCTGTCATGGTTTTAAAAAAAGGAAATGGGCACTTATATTTGGCATATTTTGGACCCAAAGGAGAGTCCGTGTTGTTTAACTAGAGACATCAAGAGAACAGGAGGTATAAACAACAAGAGAAGAGTGCCCCTTTTACACTAATATCATGACTTATGCCTCCAAAGTACTATAATCTAGCAAGTTCTCTCATGCTTGGGCTAGGACTGATATCTCCAGAGTAGGTCAGAAAAAGGACAGATATGTTACCAGTGAGTCTCTGACACAATAGTCTTAAACCTTGACAATAAGAAGGAACCTATATTGGTCTTTTAAGATCTTGTGCCTAGGACTTGGTGAATGCCTAGGTTATACTAAGCTTTCACGTACCCTGGGTCCATGCATTAGGACAGCTCAGGTATTTTATAGTGAAAGGAGGGGGTCTCCATTTTAAGTGGGTCTCATTGATTTTCCATTCCTACAGTTGCAAGTCTGTAGGCAGCAAATCAGGAACCTTAAAGATTGTATCCTGGAATGTTCCAGATATTAAAGAGAAGGTACAATTACAGGGAGATTTCTAGGAAAAGTTCAGGGTAGGAAAAAAGGTGGTAACAGGCAGGGGGAAAGGATATGACTAGAGAATAGGCTAACTAAAGACCAGGTTAGAACAGCCAAAGTTTTTTCTAAAATGAAATGATCTCTTCTTTCTCAGAATTCTGTAATGCCAAGCAAAGGCAACTTCCCAAGGTTCAAAAATACCAGCATAGGTGCTCTCCATTTTATTCAGTGACAAATTAAGAACAGAGAGAATCAACATATAGCATAATTCAAAATACAGCATTTAATAAGTGTGATTTAATAATCTCCAAGTATTACCCCACCCCTGGACATTACATTCATTTAGTCCATCACAAAGCCCCTCTTCTCAAATGGATGTTAGTTTCCAATCATAAGTAAAGTACATTAATTTGTTTAATCACAGAGCACAAAAAGGTCAATAGTTCCCCACCCTTGGATCACAATTGAATCTACCCAGAGTTACAGCATTTAATACCCAAATGGAGGTCTTTTCTTCATCTTGACACGAGGCAAGTTCTCAGCAATCTTTGTTCCTGGGGAGACAAAGCCTAGCAAGGCCACAAGATACATTGCCAGTCTCTTCATTAATTCATCCTCTGTCTGCAGAACAGTCCTAGGACCCCTAAAAACATTAGCAAAACCCTCTTCCAGGATTTCTGTAAACATACAACAAGAAAATCCTTCTTCAGGGCTTCTGAACCAAAAGCAAGGTTCCAAGACCTCTGCAACAACAGCACTGTCCTTCACCAGTGGACAAAATTCACTCTCTGTCTGCAGAACAGTCTCTGGAGGGCGGCCAGGTGGCTCAGCGAGTAAGAGCACCGGCTCCAGTGTCGGGATGACCTGGATCAAATCTGGGCTCAGATACTCAGCACCACACCCAGAAATAATAACTGGCCATGTAACCTTGAGCAAGTTACTTAACCCTGATTGCTCTAACAACAACAACAAAAAAAAGAACAGTCTCTGGAGCTCTGAACCAACAGCAAGGTTCCAAAACCTCTGCAACAACAGGACTGTCTTTCACCAGTGGACAAATCTGGCAAAACAACATCAAAACAGACGATGTACCAGCATAACAGCCATGTCTCCTCAGTCCTTGGCAGCTCTGGGTGGCAGCTCTCAAAGTACTGGGCAATTCAAACTGGCCCTCAGCAATCCTCTCAGTCTCTCTCTCTGCCTCCAAGATGCTGCTTCCCCAAAAAAAGTTATTCTGCCTCTCTCCTTTCTTGTGTCTCTCTCCATTTTATGTCACCAGCTCCTCCCAGTTCAGCCCTCTCTTTTCACATCAACAAGTCCATCCCACAAGTGGGATTCACAAGCTCTGGGTTTTAACACAATCAAACCAAAAACCAAGCCAATACAGGGGGATCTTTAAATTCAATTACTATTACAAATTCTTAAAGCACTCATTTTATTTCCATACTGTCTACTTGGCACTTATCACAAATGAGCCTATACATGTATGTGTATGTACATATGTGGATGTATGGATCATATTAAAATTATTTTATATAGAAACTAGGATGGTGCAACCATGAACAAAGTTAATGCTCCATAAATTTTGATGAATGATGATAGTCAAATCAAGTTAAATAAACCAGTATTTATTAAGCATCTACTGTGTGCCTGGCACTAAACCAAGCACTAGGGACAAAAAGAAAAGTTAAAGATAGTCATTGACTTCAAGGAGCTCATATTCTAATGGTGGAAACAACATACAAACAGCTATATGTTTTGGAGACAAATCTCAGAGGGAAGATACTAGCATTAAAAGGAATGGCTTCTTGCAGAAGGCAAAGGTGGTTTTTTTTTAGTTGTTTATAATCCTCTTAAAATTTTTTTAAATTAATTAATTAATTTTAGTCTTCAACATTCATTTCTACAAGATTTTGAGCTCTAAATTTTAAAACTTTTATTTCCAAATTTCCTCTCTTCTTCTCTCCCCTCCCACCCGCATTGACAAGGCAAACAATTCAATGTAGTTTATACGTGTGTAGTTATGCAAAACACTTCCATAATGGTCATGTTGTAAAAGACTATATTTCCCTCCATCCTATCCCACCCCCCCACTTATTTTTTGACCCTGTCCCTTTTCAAAAGTGCTTGCTTCTGACTACTCCCTCCCCCAATCTGCCCTCCCTTCTATCATCTCCCCCCTCTTATCCTCTTCCCCCTTACTTTCCTGTAGGTAAGATACCCAATTGAGTATATTTGTTATTCTCTCATTAAGCCAAATCCAATGAGAGTAAGGCTCATTCATTCCCTCTCACCTCCCCTTTTTTCCCTCCATTGTGAAACCTTTTTCTTGCCTCTTTTATGTGAGATAATTTACCCCATTCTATCTCTCCTTTTCTTCTTTCCCCAATATATTCCTCTCTTACCCCTTAATTTTATTTTTTGAATATCATCCAGAAGGCAAAGTTTTATCTAGTATTTGAAGGATACCAGGAGGTAAGGACGAGAAGAGAGAACACACAAGGCAAGAGCACTGGACTTAAGAGTCAGAATACCTACATTCAAATCCTGACTCTTGTACTTACTGGCTGTGTTTGTTACTTTGGACCTTGATTTTCTCATCGATAAAATGAGGACGTTGGATAGGATATCATCTAAGGTCTCTTTCATCACTATATTCTCTGATCTTATGACATAAGTCTGGTTAGAAATAAGGTGATTTATAAGATTAAAATAGGATTTGTCTGATAGTACATGAGCTATCCCTTATGCCTGGCATGCATGCTTTCCATCTATTCTCTTTTGAAATTCTTCTTTTACTTCCTGCCCTAGCTCAGTTGTCATCTTCTCTGTGATGAGAATCCTAATACTCTATGGATCAGTTTCCAAATTTTGACTCTCTCCTGTACCCTCATCACATTCTATAATGTGACAGATTTGTTTATATTTCTATGTCTATATGTATATATACATACATATGTTATACCTACACATTAAGCTGTTAGGGAAGAGAAGGACTATGCCATTTTTTCCCAATATGTATGCCTAACACCAAGCAGAATGGCATGCATATTGTAGGCATTTTATAAATGCTTCTTGAATGAATGACATGTTTGCTTGTGTTTTGAGAAAGTCCTTAAATATACACATTCCTTTAACTCTGTCTATTGATGGCTCCATTATTTCTCTTTATGGCCTTGGCAATAGAATGAATAACCTGAGTGTCATCTTGTTCTTTCTCTGTAATACAGTGTGCTACACGAGGAAAGGGGGGTTGGATTTGGAGTCGGAGAACCTGGGTTCAAATGCTGGCTTGCTAGCTGCATGACCTTAAACGAGTAATTGAACCTCCCTGGGTCCAAGTTTTCTCATCTGTAAAATGAAAATTTTGGACTCTCCAGAGTTCTTAACCTTTTTTTCTGTCATAGACACCTTTAGACAGTTAGGTGACCTCTTCTTAGAACAATGTTTTTAAATACATAAGATACATAGAATCATAAAACAATTATATTGAAATATATAACATACATATATACATATAAACGTATGTATGTGTGTATGCATGTTTATATGTATAACAAGCTCATGTGCCCCAGATTAAGAATTACTGAACTTGGGGGCGGCTAGGTGGCATAGTGAATAGAGCACCAGCCCTGGAATCAGGAAGACCTGCATTCAAATCCAGACTCAGACACATGATACACTTACTAGCCATGTGACCTTCGGCAAGTCACTTAACCCCAATTGCCCTGCCTTTCCCCCTCCAAAAAGCAAAAAAAAAAAAAGAATTACTGAACTGAATGAAGTCTTTGGTTTTTGCCAACTTTCAATCCTACAACCTCAAAATTTAGCCCTATCTTTTGTCACTTAATGTTATTTTAAAACAAACAATAATTCTGTCTCTGTGTGTGTGAATGCCTGTGTAAGAGTTGCTTTTCTACATGATTTCTTTCATTTCTTGACAAGCAATGTACTTCCACATCCCTAAAAGGATTCAATCTCCTAGGACCTATTCCATTCTTCTAAATACCAGGAAAGGTAGAAATTTAGTTATGTTTACCTTGAACGACCTTCTTCTTTTCTTAGAAAGAACCCATGTCCTCTATGATAGTATATTCACAAAATTTGGAATTTCCAGAAGAGGAAGTTTGATACACATTTTTTGGAGCAGACAAAGAGGAAGACAACAAATGGATGCATCTTGCAGTGGTATCACTCCATTGCCACTTGTGACAGCAGGATTGGGAGTACTTATGCAACCAAAAGCCAAAGTCTATGTGGAATTTCATTAGAGGAAAGGTTGGCATAATTTTTGAGAGTGAATACCTGCCTTTGTCACCTTTTCTTTGTGATTTCTAATTATTTTCTACCCACTACACTCAAAATCATATTTTCCTTTTTCTTATTTCTTATTCTGTTTTGAAGAGAGGAAATTGTAGTGATTTTAGTGTAGGAGACCCAATGTGTGATTCCAGGCCCATAACTTCCAACTCTTTCCATCTTTCCATCTTCCTGTATTATATGCAATAATGGGGACCTGTATAGTAGTCTAGTGCCATTAGCAAGAAGGTAAGGACTTTCTCTCTCTCTCTCTCTCTCTCTCTCTCTCTCTCTCTCTCTCTCTCTCTCTCTCTCTCTCTCTCTCTCTCTCTCTCTCTCTCTCTCT